>NW_010139948.1:0-212 GCF_000699245.1 Pterocles gutturalis | reverse complement strand
AATCTTCCCCCCCCCACCGCCCCTTCCTTCTGGTTCCCGATGAGATTCTGGCAACATTCAACGGCCCAAATAATAACACATTATTATAACCACTCCGAGGGGAGGGCTGAAGAGCGGGCGGAGTGAAGGAGGAGGCTCCACTCATTGCTATCCACCCTCGGCAGCAACAAAACCCCCAACTTTTCCTTTGTTTTATCCTTTCCCCCTCCCCC
>NW_010139947.1:15792-43644 GCF_000699245.1 Pterocles gutturalis | reverse complement strand
CCCGGCAGCGCTTCGCCGGTGTGTGGGGGAGCGGGGACCCGGGCCGGCTGCTCACCCGCCTTCGGGCCCAGCTCAGCCCAGTCTCCTGGCTTCTGCCCCAGCTGTGTGACCTGGCAGAAGGGGCCCACCACTTGAAGTAGGTTTTCTGAGATACTTGTCCACTAGAGGAGGAATTTGGGGAATATATCTTCCTTATGGCGAATCCCAGTGGTGGGAACGATGTCTGTCCTCAGTGATTGTCCTACTAGGAATGAGTGTGACTGAAATGCTGAAGTGGAGATGAAAGATGGGGCTTTTGTTGCCCCATGTGATGAGTCAGAATACGTATTTTCTTATACTTCATATGTTTTCGTTCTAAAATAATGTTTGTTGCTCCTTGGGAATAAATATATCCAATTGTTATATACTGATTTCCAGGTCAAGTTGGGCATTCCTTCATTCTAGTGCAGCAAATTGCCTAATCCTACCCCATGAACAGCCTCCTGCACAAATACAGGTCTGACGTTTGTCCCATGCGGCTCACTACAGTCAGTATCGCTCTCTGCTTGTATGCAAGAGAGTCTCGTTTTTCAGACACTCACTCCCCCCTTACCTGAAAAATTAAGATTGCCTGATCTTCTTGTTGCTTCAGTCTTACCCTTGATATTCACAGTCATTTCATGTTAGTTTTGATTTATCTGCTGTTCTTTTAAGTGACAGTACACGTTGTCTTTCAAGGTTTGGACTTCAAGTAGTATTTCATGTGTTTATCATAGTGAGGAAGAGTCCAGAGTGATACGAAGATGTGATAACTTCCAAGGCTTAGAGGCTTTGCAGAAAAGAACCTTGGGGTCATGGTGGGCAGGATGAACATGAGTCAGCAGTGTGCCCTTGCAGCAAATAATGTTTATCATGCATTGGGCTATGTTAGCAAGTATGTAGCCAGCAGACTGAGGAAAGTGATTCTTGTCTTGTTTGACACTTCTGCACTGCGTTTGGATACTATGTCCAGTTTGGGCTTGCCAGTTGAGTGTGACATAACGGAGTCCTACAGAGGGCCACCAAGATCCCTGTGGGGCTGGAACACATGATGTGCAAGGAGAGGCTGAGGAAAATGAGATTGTTTGACACAGCCCTGAGGAACCTGACCTAGGTGGACCCACTTTGAGAAGTGTTCCCACTTGAATAGGGGTTCCTCCTAACCCAAGCAGTTTCAGGCCTCTCTGATTCTGTGCTTCCACCTCTTGACAAATTGCAAGCCTGACCATGTTAAAAGAGATGCAGAGGAGGGAATTTTGGGGAGGATTTGTTCGGGGACTTGGAAAATACTTGGAAGTCCCCATGGGCACAGAGGTTAAAGGTTTTACTGGTTGGCTTCAGGGAAGAGAAAGTCCTGGACATTGCCACAGACTGTAGCTTCTTGCTGTCTCCTTGAGTGAGCGCAAGCTTTGGGATCGCAGACCCAGAGTGCCTCTCTCAGGAGAAGGTGAATAGGAGTGGCAAAGCTCCAGCTGCCCCAAGCTGGTTCCACATGGGGAAAATTCCTCTGTATGAAATCTCAAGGTAATACAGCCCCTCTCTGTAATGTTCTGCTGCCTTCATTACATGAAGATGTGTTTGACATATAGTTAAAAATATGAAAAAACAAACATTCATTTTTTCATAAAATGAAAATTCATTTTTCCACTCCTAAATTTAGAATTTAGGATTGTCAATACATTAAATGCTGCTTAAATGTTACTGTATCACTGATCACTGCAATATAGTAGGTATTTAATTTAATAAATTAGGATAATAATGGTGACTGATAGGTAAAGGATATCTAGTACTTATTATAAGACTTTTGTTGCTCTGTTAAACCCAGTGAACATTTTATGATTTATTGCTTACATTGAAGCGTTTGATATTGCAGTAAGAAAACAGGCTCCTGAGATGCCTAGTTTTAGTAGATTTGTTACTTGCATAACAGAGCAGTCTGAAACTGTGAGAACTGACATATTTTATGAGTAGTGTAGTAGTGCATTAAAGCTTGTGATGCACTAGTGTGTTAGTCCAATAATTGATTTGGAAACAAAAATATTTTGAGTGCATTTGTTATCTCTATGGCAATTTTTCGAATGGTCCTCTCTGTGCAGTCTGGGTCTTCATAATGAATGAGGATGATGGCCATGTTTCAAATCCACATTAAGATAGGTGACTGTTGTTTTTATCTATGTGTGAGAAAAGATTCTGCCCTGATTCTGTTCAGGCTTCAGAGGTTGTCCCTTTGCTTAATTGTGTGTGAAGAGCTGAGAGTAATTAAGACCGCTAGCACTAACCTCTGCCATAGTGCTGCTTAGAGACAAGAGGCCCAGACAGTAATAGAAAAGATCTAGAACAGCATTTTCGCTCTAATTGGTAGTTAATCTTTTTATGGCTGACAGTGAATTTCTTTTTGATCCTGGTAATGTTTAGCCATTCACATACACAAGGACTGGACACACTGGAATTCACATTGTGAACCTAAACATTGCTTTGTTAAAGTTGTTCATGCTGGCTGTTCTGGTTCCAAAGACTAAATTTAGAGGAGTTTCTGCTAGCACCAAGCTCTTTTGATGGTAGTGTATTATCACTTCTTATTTGAATGTTCTTGTGTTGATGGTATGGTAGAGGAACTGAGAGAGCCAAGCTCAGGAGGTCTGGCTTATTCTCGCCAGAACTCTATGAGAAGCAGGACTTTGAGAAACTTACCCTTACAGGCCAAGCTTTACTGTTGTGGTTTTTTGCAGGGAGGAGGCGGGACTGGGGTTAAGCTTCAGAAGAACATAAGGTCACTTGATGCTGCCTTTTGAATGTCAAGAGTTTGTTCCTGGTTTAAAATATTAAGACTGTTTAATTGTCTAAAATGATGCCATTCGATTTCAATAATAACATTATTTTATACATCTTTTCATATATATATAGATATATGTAAAGCTACTAATGAACATTAGAACAGTAATTTAGAGGCTCTGTAAGTCTGAGGACATATTTGTCATCCATTCATAATTATGCATAGTATTTTGTTGGCTCACAAGCAGCTTGTGAAGTTTTTTGGAAGGAAGATGACTTGAGATTCTCAAATGCAGTCTGCTGTGAGTAGCTTTGATGAATACAGCTGAGGTGAAAGATTGGTTGGACACTTAAAAATGTAATATTTTGCATTCAGATTTTTTTTTACTGTTTTATCCTTGGGTGAAAAGTTGCAGCACAGAGGAATGATGGAAGACCTTTAAGTTATAAACTTTTGTCTTGCTGGGTTTAGTCACTGATTCACCGTTAGAAATACAGAGGAGTTTGGGGTTTATTTTTATTTTTCTCTGAAAGGTCTCTAACATGCATGATTTTCATTAATCAGAATGATTTATTATGTTTCCAGTTTCTCAAGCTGCTTCATCATTGCTCAGACTACAATCTTACATGGCAATTCTAATTTCCCGGGCAAGTGTATTTAGAGTGTAAAAATGTCAGGTATTTTTCCTCAGTGACTATTAAACAAAATCCCCACATACAGAGAAACCCATGTGGCTTTAGCTTGGCTATTTCTGTGTAAAAAATAACTACAGAATAAAAATAACTACAAAAAAAATCTATTTATTCTCTTCTAGGTATAGTAGATGTCTAGAAATTCCTTAGACAAAAAGGTTATTGGTAGGCTGTATGAGCAAATGATTAGAGAACTACATATATCTGGGATGGCCTGATATCTCCAGGTAATAGATTATTCTCAGGCTGTCTGTTAAAATAGATTTAGTACCCATGCTGCAGTTTCTTTCTATTCCTGTAATCCCTTCCTTCTTCATCAAGGTGTTTCAATTCAGACACTAGTTTTCACTTTCAGGCTAAATGTAAACTAAACAAAATAATTAAGTGGGCTTGTTCTTTTCATTTCTGTCTGTTTCTTAGTAGGATTATACAGCAAACAGTTAACATCAGGATTGTTACATATGGTCTTGAGCCGTATCAGGCTCATATTCCAAAGGGTGTTTCTGTGGACCAAGGCCATTTAGGTGTACCTGATTATTTTTCAGCATATGACTTTTGTTAGAAGCAAATCTGTTTACAGAAAAGTTGCTCAGAAGCTATATTGCTACATCATTAACTTTGCTGGAATATACAAATAAAAAGAGAAAAATCATCAGTGAAACCTAAAGCAAAGCAGCCTAATAGTTCTTAATGTGATTTACAGCTTTTCTCTAGGAAGGGAAGCTGAAGGTTTTCTCTAGGAAGGCTGGAATTTTTAGCAAACAAGCAATGAACACCGGAATAGACCAGATAGAGGTGGTTTAACTCTGCCTAAGAAGAAAATGTCTTTAGAAACAGCAGAAGAATAACTCTGCTTGCTAAGCTAGCGAGCTGGTATTTGGACCTGTTCTATTTAGGTATATGATAGATTGACGAGGGAATCAAAGTCTCTAAGAAACAAGCTAGGCTTTGAACACCTGCCAGTTTTCAATTTTACTACTAGCCTTGCAAAATTAACTTTATCTTGCTAAAATTTGCTTTGCAAGGCACAGTCTATGCTGGTGTTTTTTCCCTCCTGGATTGAACTACAGTACCCTTTTACCTGTTATTTTTATTTACAAATTTAAATAGAACAGGGAAGAATATTCAAGTTGCTGCTTTCAGAACTTATTTCTTTTTAAGTATGCAAGCTTATATAAGAGCAACCTCATATGCTGTATTCCATTTGTGTTGTGCCCAATGCATGATAAACTTGTGTAATTCACTGTATTGCACTGAATACATTATTTAGGTGGCTGTTTTAAAGATTTCTAAAAAAGCAAATAGAACTTTTAAAAGCATATATCAGTTGAAGTTGGGTTGGCTTCTCATCTTAATCTGTTAAGCAGTCATTTCCTCTTCCCTGTCCTCTGGAAGGAGGCAAAGGCACTTATGTCTCCTCAGTGTACCTACAGTGTTCCTGTTCCAACTTTGGCTTCTGTCTGCTTTAGCAATTAGGTTCAGAGCAGCAGTGCAGTTTTGGAGGGAATCCCCTGATTATTTCAATGTAGTTTGTGTCGGTTCAGTTCTTAAAGCAATGTTCACATGTATAGATCAGTTTTATTTCAAAGGAAAAGAAACCAGAGGTGCTGGTCCAAATGAATTTTGAAGCCTGATGAGACTGTTAGGTTCCAAATGTGCCCACAGCAGCTCTGGCGAGCTGGTAGAGGTAGCTGGAGCTCTCACTGGAGATGCTTCATTACCCTCTAGAGTGATACCTGGGTCTAGGCAGCATTTGCTGGGGCAGCTGTAGGAGGAATCAGAAAACAAAGAATGTTTGTCCCAGGACTCTGCCTGCTCCACAGTGCCAGAAGGTGCCTGGAAGGACAAGGTGTGACAGCAGGCTTGCACCAGCTTGAACACTGCCAGGCCCTCTTCTACCAACACACTTGTGTTTGCCCCATGGGCTGTGTTCACTTCAGCAGAAGTGACACAGGCAAAGATCTAAGGGTTTATGTTATACTTTCTGAAGTTCACTCGTACTTTTGGTTTGTAATATTTTAGCGTGATGCTCCATCTTCTGGAGAAGAGGTGACATTTAACAGGCTTTGAGCGTCTCATTGGCTTCTCCTCTATCTTATAATTGTGAGTTCTTGGAGGGTTTCTGTTGATAAACTTGTTTAACTCACATTTTCTTGCCTCCTTTCCTACTATATGTCTTTTTTTTGATCATCATTAGCCAAACAAATTTGTTTGTTTGTTTGCTTGTTTTTTAGAGAGGTCTTTAAAAATAGCATTGGAATTTATTTTCCTTTGTATGATCTTTCTAGTCAAGTGTTGTAGTGATTGAAGGTTTTAAAGAAGTGCCAGAGAGTTTTGAATTGGCATTAGTAAGAAAGCAGATGTTTGTCAGCTTCCAGTCAGTTCAACCAATCACAAAATGTGAAAGAAGAAGAATGATGTAAATAAAAAATAAGCATAACTAAAACCATAGGTATAGGCCATCAATTGATGAATCAGTGCTACCACTCTCTCCAGCTTCAGGAACCAAATCCCAAAGATTTTACCATTCTTGTGAAAGTTTCAGCTCTGGCCACGTTTCAAACGTAGGTCCTGAAGTTAGGGTTTAAAGTCATTTTTATGAAGTTTAAGCTGATTCTCAGAGGCCCCAACACCAGCAGTTCATTCCAGAATTGTGACACATTTATAATGGTCTGCCCTGCTGTATACAGAAAAATAGGAACAGTAACAAGGTCAGTTCTTAGCACAGGAGTTTGATGGAAAGAACATTTTAAATAAAATTGAATGCAGTTTCTGAGTACTACAGTAATTCACCTATGCTGAAAAAAAAAATCCTGAAGCAAAGAAAATTAATTTTACAATAGTAGTCACAGGTAGTTCTTAACATTTTCCAAATCAGTATCAAAAATATGAAGTGGTACTCAAGGTCGTATCCAATTACTTTTCATCCAGAAAGGCACTTGCAGGTTGCCTGCAGGACAAACAGAGTTGTGTAGAAGGAAAGGATTGGATTCTGGCTCCCAATCTTAACCAGCTGAGGTGTCTGACTGGGTGAATCTGAAGGGCCTCTGATAACAGAAAGTTACAGAAGGCTCCTAAATGACTTAGGCAAAATAACTAAAGTTTCTGTTGTAAATATTTTTTATTTAGTTGAATCTTGCAAGTTTGGCTGCCCTGTCATGTGCTGACTAACGCAGTCAGCACTGTGGTACTCTCACTCCCGTGGTAATGCTGTGGTGCTGTCACTTTTGGATTAAGTTCTTTGCTCTTGTCAGAAAATGGGTTTTTTTATCGTCTCTCCTCCTTGCTTTTGGATTTTGATATAAGTTGCTTTGGATTCAGGAGATAGCTTGCAATACTGCTGACATTGGATAGTTGATTTAATTCTTAGTTTGTGGTGAGGTTACAGTCTCATTTAATTTTTCTTAATTTACTGTGGAAATAGATAAGCAAGATGTGTCTGACACGTGTGGGTCCATAGTACTTCAAAATGTTAATGCTTTTTGAACAGAACAAAACAGCTAGTCAGGAGTGGTTGTCTGCTGTGGCTTCAGTTGTACGTCTTTTTGTTCTTTGATAGCAGAAACAGACTTGCTTTGCACCAGGGAAGAGCAGATGAACACTATGGATATATGGAGTAGTGCTGTGATATGGTATTTACACACAGATCTGGAAAAATTGGCTTAAAATCTTATGAATCTTATATTCATAAAACAGGATATAGAATGTGTGTTCTTGGCTTTTTAGATGTCTAGTCTTTTATTGTGCATGCCTTAATACTCAGAGCTTCCATTCTGTGTCTTTTCATACGGCAGAACACACGTGCTTTGCTTCAAATTCATGTTAATGGATTACCAGCTGCAATGACAAGCAGGACATCAAGAATATAAGCAATATCCACTACATGCTATTCTGTACATACAATTCTATTCCTAAACTGAGTTCGGGTCAAAAATTTTCTGAAGGCATGTTTAGCCAGGCTAATAATTGGAAGTAAATTCTGACCTGCTCTTGGGAAAAATCTGCAGGATAATTGGGATTCCACTGATAGCTCCATCAGGTGGTGCAATTGCTGCGTGGGCTGGATACAGGATTTTTCTTGAAAGGCTGGAAGCAGGGAGTAAATGGAGTAATCCTCTTATTTTTCTGAAAAAACAGCTCACAAGAAATGCCACCCTGCAACAAGTGAAATAAATTTAATCTCTCATATAAGGGAACGCTAGTTCTGAAACAATATTTACAGCAAAGGATGATCCTAACATTCAAGAATGAACTTGAATTGACCAAAGATTGAAGGTACTAGTAAGTACACTGTGTCCGGACTGAAGACAGCATTCAGCATCCTGAAAGAAGTACAGTCATTCAGATGAGGCTTTACAACTTACTTTTCCCAATTCTTATGCTGAAACAAAAAGTACTGAGGCATTTTCTTGTGTGGGTGGAAAGGGATAAAATGATAATGGAATAGTTTTGTATAGAAGTTATAATTTCGTGTAGCTTTTATTTTAAAAAGACACTCAAAAGGATATATGAAATAGCTTAGTATCATGTGAGGTTTTTTTTCGAAATTATCCTTAAGAGGTTCTCAAAGGTACATTATGCTAAAGTTTGTCATTGTCCAAAAGATTTAAATAACCCACAGAGCTAAGTAAAATATTCCTAAGAACTAGAGAAAAACTTGTTTCCCCACAGCATAGGGCAATAAACCAGGGGAAAATAAAAGGCTTTCATGCAGAAAATCTGAGAACCCTTTTCCCCTCAACTGCACATCTCTAAGACAGGGGATGACATGCACTTCTGGTTTTAACTGGCATGAAGTGGGGACTTTGGTATAGTAGTAGAGAGGGTGATCAGCCATTGATTCTCAGCACTACCATATGAGCTGCACAAGTGCGAATGAGACACAAATCAGATTGACCACATCCACTTATGGCATGTATTTTTTAGGACTTCACTGTGTAGTGTCTGTAGGAAGAGTCTATATGGCTGCCAGCATCTGTATGCCGTAAGTGGATGCTTAAATATGACTAATAATTGTGAATCTACTCAATGTGTAAAAATACACTTTCCAGACAAAGAGCTGGCAAGTGTGAGACAAATATATGAAGATTTATTTGGGAATATAGTAATGTTCTTAAATTAGGAGACATTTGAAGTATTGCTAAAAAGAAAACATCCAGCTGTTCTCCTTAACTGTAACAAATCGCGCTAACTGCAGAAGTCTAGCTCAGTGTAGTGTGAATCTTTGGTAAGAAAATGTATTTGATTTTTCCTTCTTACCTCTTGGTGACAGGAAGATGGAGAAAGAAAGTGAACTTTAAATGTTAAGTAGAAAAGTAGAACCTGAACTGTGTGGCAGCCCAGCAAGGATCTTTACATAATGCTTCTGGCTATCGTGTATCTCTGTTAGAATTAGTGCTGTTGGTTTTCAACAAGCAGTGTCACGTAGTAAACTGAGAGGTCGGAAATGAAAGGGAAATAAGACAAGAGGTGGTGGCAGAGTACTGATAAATAATTTAACTGTTATCTACCAACTCTTAACTTTTTTGTCTAAATCTCAATACAGGTCTGGAATGGCACAAGTAGATCTAAGGGACACCTAATTGAAAGAACTGTATTGATTAGCCAGATTAAAAAGTTAAAATAATTCTGTTTAATAATTAAAAGTCCTACATAGATTTGTTGGGTATGGATATTTGTTTCCAAACTTTGGAAAACTTACTACATCAGAAAGTTAGTAGTCGTATTAAGTAACCTTCCTTGAAACTGTGCTAAGTAGCATAATTTTGCTTATTGTTTTATTTTTGTGTTTATTGATTACTTTCCATAATTTCACTACTTGCTTTGACAGCACGTCTAGGCTAAAGGACTTATGATTTGCTAGAAAGTCCCATTTACTGCCTTTCATAAAATACAACACTAGGCTTCCTTCCAGCTTCCTTCTGGAAATAATCTGGAGCTTCCCCAGTTTTTTCAAGAAGGATTTAAAAATGAATATAAATAGTTCACAGAGTTTTCCAGAATATTCTTTAGATGTTCTGTGGTGCATATTATCTGGTTTGGCACATTAAAGTCTTTAATGACTTGATATTTGTTATCTTCCTTGTCATGGATGTGAAGTGTGCCATGACCATGCTAAAATATGGGCTTCTTACATGAAATGTACTTCAGGAGGCGTCAGTTCTCACGTGCAAACTTGGATATTCTGTGTAACTGCTGTATCAACGTGCTTCTTTGCCCCTATGCTAGCTGCAGACAGCAGTTACACCTCACTAAATAAAATCAGGTCTTGCTAACAGTAAATTTACACTGTAATTTTAAATGCCACTGGTATTTAAAAAAATAAAAAGACCAGTTCATTGATTAAGCATACTATGGGGTATTTGACAACTACCTTTATCTTCAGGGGAAAAAATGCCCAAACTTCCTTCATACAGGGACTCCCAAATTTGAAAAAGTTGTAGCTCAAGTATATATACAAGGAAGGAAAAACATTCAGCAAAATTTCATACGAATTGTAACTATTCATCCTAGTTTACACCTAAATGCATATAGGATGGCACACAGAAAATTCATGTCATCCCTAAAGGCTAATATCTTCTTTTGAAGTCAGTAACATCATTGTGACATCTACAATCAGATTAATTGGCCCCATTTTCCTGAACAAGAGGCATTATAATGGGTTCCTGCATTACAACATGCTGCACACATACTTTCCTTCTTTTATACTTATGAGGCACAAACAAAAACACCTTTTCTGACTTATTCCAGCAAAAGTGTGTGTTTGTTTGTTTTTAATGTCAGGAGCCAAAATACTATGAAAAGTCGACTTCAAAACTGCAGTATTGCATAGCCAGAATTAACTTTGCCTTAAAATCAGTACTGTCTGGAGCACAAACTTGGGATGTCAGTATAGAAAGAACTGAGAGTTCATTGTGCTGTTTTTGTTGACTGTGTGCCCTTCCTTGTGCTGCAGTAGTGAACTGCACCATGCTGAGACTGAATGACTACAGAGAATGTTAATGAAAAATGATATGAGTACCTCATGATGCTATTATGTCAACTTAAAAAAAAAGTTATATTCTCTCTGTGTATTTGGGCATGCCTAGCCTAATACATGAAAAGTTATTTTTCTCATCCGTGTAAGTGCACTTACATCACTGTTCTTACGTCCTCCTAAATGGAAGCCCTGAGAGCTATTGTTATACCAGTAGTGGATGCCAGCATGCTCCAAGGTATACTTGTCTCTACAGATCTGTCGTTCTAGGGACCAGCTTCCAAGCTTTCCCATATGTTTTGTTCATTTATTTTGTCTTCTTGCCACATTGGTTAGTGTTGTGATAGAAGCAAATGAGAGCATGTTTGCCTTTATTTTGCAAGTACTGGTAAACTGTGATAAAGACACATGCTACTCAGGTGCATAACTTTCGAAGTCGCTATGCCTTTTGCATCTACATTAGGGTATAATAAGTAAAAGTCTTTCAGATTACAAAGTCTGAGATTTTTTGGCCACCTTCAATTGGATGCTAGATAGGTGAGCTTTATGCAATAGAGGTGATAAATAATCACTGGGATGTGGCAGCTTTATTAAGGACAGGACTTTACAGTGTTTCTCAAAACCACCTGCCCGGTGTCTTGCTTAAACATGATGGTTCACGAGGATGTTGGCAGACTGGGGAGAAGGCACTAGCTTTTGAGGTCCTAGAGAGTCTTCAAGTTGCTTTGGCTTATATGGTCACAGTGAGAATTTGAGTCTCACGGTTTCTGTCTCAGGTTTTTATGGCTGCCTTCCTTGGGGAAACCTAGCACTATCTGATGTACTCCAGGATGAAGAACTTCTCCTGACCCTCTTTTCATTTTCTTGAGTTTTCATGTCTTCGATTTATTACTGTAGCTGTTTCCTCTTCTAATCTTTCAGTCATTAACTTGCTTCCTCCGGCAGTAATATCTGATAGCCATTTAAAACTTGGGGCTTCTGGCTTGGGAAATAGCAGTGGATGACATACTTTTCTTTAAAATAAAGGCCTGAACTGAAAGACTTGTGTCTCATATAGAAAGCACAGTGTAGCTTGTCCTTAATACCGTAAGTTAGGTAACATTAACCATCAAGCCTGAGGGTAGCCTAAGTGTGTATCAAGATTGTCTATGCAATTTTTGTGTATGCATCCAGTTTGACAGAATCTGATGAATTCAAGTCTTTATTTTCTAATCACTTTAAGCTACTAAATAAGTAGTTATATGTGCTGTTACACAACAGCTTAAACGAATTCAAGGCAACACTGCTGTGGTTCCACCTTTCCCCTTCCCTCCATATGACGCAGTGTCATAGTCTCTTTACGTGGCACCTGTACAATCCAGACAGAGCTTGTTCAGGGAGCTGACTAGCAGGATGTGCATTGTGCTTCTTTTTTCCAAGTCAGCTTTGTTGGGTCAGTGTAGAGCCAGCACCCATGTGATGGAAAGACTGATAATTTAGGCTGCGGTAATGCTGTATCTGAGCTTGAGTATGGCAGGTCAGATCAGTGACATTTGGCCTGTGGCTTTGCTGAGCAGTTCAGAGTAAGTCTCAAAGCAAGTGGAAAGATCTGTTGAGCAACATGAGCAAAATCCATGAGTTACCATGAAATCAAATCTCAAGGCAATAGTGTCACACGCCATTATTAGATGGGACTACTTGCTGCTCATTTATCCTTTGAAGGATAAATGCATTTAGGCTCCTGCTTTCTCCTGCTTGCCTTATTTGGTTTGAACTTGCACAATTTAGAAGGTAATGAATTCCTGGCGTCTGAAGGCTGGGCCTTGCATGATAGAGAAAAGGCAATGCATGGTTCTAGAACAGCTAACTAGCACTTTATACTGTGTGTTCAAAGAGGTGCCTGTTTTTTTAGAGTTTTGTCTTCAAAAGTTGAGATCTAATAAAGTAAAAAAAGAAGTGGGATGGTTTTGTCTAAATTGGTGACTCCACCCAAAACTTTGGTGGAAGGACTTATGCCTCTTTTTAAAGATTGAGAAAGTACCATGACTGTTTGAAGAATATTCTCATCTCTCACTAACACCTACATCTAAAACCTTTGACCTTCTACTAGAAGCACTTACGTATGGTGTCTAATACAAATCTTACTTGGGAGATACTGTGGAACAATCAAGAAAATGGATATGTGAGTGGGAACATATATGTCTTTATCTTCAGTTTCAAGCCCCTGTTTCAAGCTGTATGCTGTGTGCTATATGCTTTTGGGTGTTACGTTGCACTGTACGTTCTTTGACTGTGAGTTGTCAAAATAAAGACACGGGAGCACACTGGCTAATGAGCTGAGCTGGAGTCTGGGAATAGAGGTCTTGACTTCTAATCCCTGAGCAGTTTCCATAGCTCAGGGAGAAAAGCCTTTTCGATTGCCTTAGATAAATTACCACTGCACAGCACAATTCATTCTAATGTTAGTGCTTTCTGCATTCAGTGATTGAAATTTGATCACTTAGAAGAGAAAAAAAATACAAGAGCTAGTGTGTGTGACTGCCCACATTTGTAAAGAAGATTCATGTTCTTCGGAAAACACTTGCTGTTCATAGCAAATCTCTAGTCTGCCTCAGGTAACGTTCCAACCCATTCAAACTAGAATGCTATTACATGAGATAGTTGCCAGTTTATGTCTGTTGAATTATATAAACTGAAATAGCATTGGGGCTTTCAAAACTGCTTGAACAGTAAGTTTAAGAAAGGTGAAAAGTGAATTAATTAAGTTACTATTTAGCAATGTGTTTAATTTCTTGACATATAGTACAATGTATCTCAGAAGTGGAAGAAAATAACTTTTGTTGACAATTTGTTATTTTAAATTGTGAGACAAAAATCCACCTATTGCATCATTTAGCCTCTGAATTGATATTCAGAACTAAGAGTCAGTGGTGCAGGTTGCTCTTAGCGGTATTATTAAGAATGTCCCTTGAAAATGCTATTTTTAAGAAGGGGCAAAACTGAAGTTTATTTCACTTGTGTATTAAGAAGTTCATATTCCTATTCAGCAGATAAATTGTTAGAAAGGATGGGGTAAGAAGTGAAAGATCATGGCAGTAAATATTTAGGGCAGAAAGTGGTTGAGTGTAGCTCTAGACAACAACAGCAAGGGATAAAAATATGTGGGAAATTGGAAGTGGAAGATCAGAAAAGGTTAACAGATTTTGTTAGATGAAGAATAAGTAAATTATAGGCAAAAAAAGTGCAAAGTGGAAGCAAACAGTATCCAGGACAAACTTAAAAGCAGATGAGCCAGAACAAGCTGGCACAGCAGCATATGCCATAGCTGCAATATCAAAGGCAAAATGAGGTTCCTGTCTTTGCCTTAAACAAGTAAACAGTAAAGAGAAACAAGTAAAGCAGCAAAGAGGAAAGGACAGGTTTTAGATTTGCTGCTTTGATTGGTGTTGTCAGGGCCGTGAGGGCACTGGTAGGCTTTGATGACCCTGACCAGCCTCACCTGGAGCCTCCACCCACACCCACGGTCCCAGGCTCCATTTAAACTCAGCCTTCAGCCATGCCCCAGTTGTGCTATAGGAGTGCTGGTCTCTAGCTTAGCCATGGCTGTGCCCTGCCTGGGGGTCCTACAGAGCTGGACCCTGGCCCTGTGGACTTGGCTGTCACTGGGCTCTGTCTGACTTTGGGTGCTGTCACCAGGCCTGATCCTGATGTCTGGAGTGACTTCTTGGTTTAACCTCAGACTTATGGTGTCACCCTGGATTTGTCTGATGATCTGGGCTCTTGGCTGAACCCACCCTGCTCCCCTGCTTGGGTGCTGGCTTTGGCTTGCAAGGCTGTTGGCTCTGCTGCTGTGCTTCACTCCCTGCCCTGTGGGGAGCACCCAGCCCTTGCTGTGCATTGGCAAGTGTTTTATTATCTGGAATATGTTAGGAACAAGGAAAACCACCAATTTCCATTTTATTTATTCTTTCAAAGTATTAGGTTGGCAGAGGGGAATCTATCCATTTCTAGAAGTGAACTACTTGAAGAGATTTTTATCTTTCTAATGATTCCTTGCATAATAAAACAAGAAAAAAATCATAATAGTATAAGGTGATTTTACTGTATACTGGTATTCATTTAAAATAATCACTCCTTCTAGGTCTACAGTTCCGCTAAAATGAGATGACAATATATGTGACTTGGTATGTTGTTATAATAGCTGGAGGAATCTAAGGGTAGATGTGTGTGGAACAATAGGTAGTAAGGGTACTGTAGCCCATGATCTCAGATCAGAGTTTGCAAGTACTGAGCTTTATGACATCTTACCTGGTATTTGAAACTGTATTCTTAATATCCTTAGAGATTTCAGCTGAAACTGTGTAACAGATATTGTTAACATATTAACTCTTTAGGCACAAGTTACACTAATTTGCTGTAACTTTAAGCCTTGGGACCTAGTTCATTCAACAGTTAACAGTTATACAGAACTCTTCTTGCCTATAGTCTGTTCTATTCTTCTAGTAAAATATGACTTTTCAGCAAGAAGGACTTCAGCCTTTGTAAATGCTATTACCTTGCAAAAAGCTTATAGTATTCATTTGTTCTTTATTTTGTTAGAAGAACCAGCCTGGATATTGCATCCAGTTTCCTTCCTTGCATTTACAGTATATCTACCTTCTAAAGGAAGCGTGCCTGACGTTGTTAAATGCTTAATGAAATACTTCTTCAATTGATTACCAAAAGTTCAATGTCTCTTTTATTGCTTCTAATTACACAATGTGGGAAAAGTTTCCATTCCCCAGAGCAGATTTTTCTGCTCAGCTTCTGTCCAAACGGTACATCAAACTGTTCTATTGACTAGCCTGCGTTAAAGTGAAGATAAATGGTAAAGCAATAGCAGAGGCATCAGCTGTTACCCCAGCCTTTTGCTGGGTATGCAGGCTCTGCCTTGCAAGTCCTCTATTTAGGAGACTAAGATAGGGCACAGGATTATGAATTCAGCAGCTAATATATGTTCTTAAGCTTTTGTTTTATATGTAGGTATTGGTTAAATTGCTTTAATTAATTGCTACTGTTTCTGACATTGCAAGTACCACTACTTCAGAATATAATTCCTGGACTTCAGTTTGCCTTCTAGCTTAGTAGCTATTGTTTTGATCTAATGGTAGCTTCACCTTGTGCCTTCACCTGTAGTCTGACCTTGGTGGTTGACCCTGCTCATCCTTCATTTTCAGAGGTGCAGTGCATGCATCAGCTGTGTTATGAACACGCTGCAGAGATAAGCAATTACTTAAGTTATTTCTTGGCTTTAGCTATGTGCTTACTCACAAAGCTAGATGCTTTATTCATCTCCCTGTGAGATGTGGGAGGGTGGTTCTTGGAGTTATATAGAACTTTGGATCTCCGATAGAGAATGTCAGAAAGTGAACTAGCACTACAAATGACTCAGTCCTGTGCTGGTTTGATTGGCCCTTTAAAAAAATAATCCAGTACAAGGGATAATTTTCTTTCAGTTGTGTAAATGCAACAAACATTTCCACTTTCCAAACATCTTTGCTTGGTTTGTTGTCTGAATAATAAACTGTATATACTCATATTCACCAAGGAGTATTACAGTGGAGGGGGGAAAAAGGGCAGAGTACTAACAAGGTCATCAGCAGAAGGAAGATCTTGCCTTATGCAAGTTAGAATTAACTGTGAGTGATGAATAAAGTACATTATAAAAATAAGAGCTCAAAAAGTCAAAATGGAAACAAACTACCTGGGAACTGTGCTACTACCTGGGGACTTTGACCTTGTGTCTTAGGGATTCTACAGGAAGCAATAGGGAAGATCATCTAGTTAATTGACTTTTGGGCTGCCAACCTACAAGAAGAAAACCAGAGCCAGACAAATAGACCATATTTTGCTGCCAACTAGTCTTAGTATTCTTCTGGGATTGCTGTCCCAGTACAGGACCTTGAGCTCAGCTTGGCTTTGCTTATCTATGCTTTAGGGGATTGAAGTAACATCTGTGCTGCTGCTTATTATTCACTGCCCTTTGTGAAGCACAGTTGTTTCTAAACCCTTATATTTAATAGTGGATATCTTGAGTAAGTTTGCAAGCTTGGTCTCTTTTGTGCTGCTGAGGAACAGGGAGCCTTTTGTATTGCTCTCTAACCTTCCAGATTTTCAAGTAGTACTGGATCATGGTCTTTTGTGGGAAGTTACCACCTTACAGTTTTTTTACAATATACTACTTTCATATTGCAGAAGTGGAAAGTCATAAGCAGAGTTACATTAGATACAATCATTTCAGTCACTCTAGAATAAACATATTCAAAAGAAGATCTATGTGGGGTGCAGGATTGAAAATGTTTTCAAAACTGGGTCTTTTGGTCAGTTGCGACGGAGACATAACCACACTGAGATTACTGTTAAAAATTTACCATGTATCTCTCCATGAAATGCAGCATAGGAAAGACTGAAAACCACATCCCAATTTTACTGAGATGTCATAACATTGATAATGTAACTTAAGAACTTGAAGTGTCAGTTCATTACATATCATCTGCTGATAAATAAAAGCTACTTCAGATGTGATTGCAGGGATGTAGTGACTTGCCACTGAATAGCTGGCTGATTATAACCTCTCTAAAATACTTAAATTAACTTGTTCATGAATTATTGAAAGTATATGATAGTGAAACAGATACCTCAGTAATATTTTCAGCATTCTTTTCTCCCCTCATTTAATCATGTCACCTTTTTTACTGTGACTGTTCTCCATAGAGCAAAGGAATAATGTAATTTTGTCATTTTCTTGTAGATCTGAAAGGGTGAAGTATTTCATTATCACAACAGCTGATCTAAAAGCTTGAAGTCCCTGACAAAAGGATGTTCCCCCATCACCTCTTCCAGGTATGCAGTTCCTTCCTCTTCTCCAACATTGTGCATTGTGCTGTCCTACCCCATGCTGAGCCAATCCAGCTAACTGAGCTGCACAGCCAAGAGCAGTGAGATATGTTTTGCTGGGGTAGGGATATGTATCAATTCAGCAAAGAAACTCAGGAGCAGAAACAAGAGGACCTGAGACGATTTGCTTTTGGCTGTGATGAGGTTAGTTTCATCCTCAGTCATCAGTCTCCAGAGTCCTTATATGATTTACTATTGCAAGGAGTATGTGGCTGGTTTGTGTTTGTTGACTATTACAGTTTTCCTAATTTTTAAGAAAGTCTTTATCAAGATCAGTCTTGTGTTACTTGGAGTGAGAATCCAAAAGTATGAAAGCTCACACATTCAAAGGCAGTGAGCAAAACTGTATTGTTATCTTCAAAGTAGGGACTTAATTGTTTCTGCTTATTCCTGAAATTGATATGAACCAAGAACTGCTGCCTTGGCCTGTTGTGAGATGCTACGTTGCTGATCAGCTAGTGAGCAGCATCATCTTTGTAAGGGATGGTGGCTACCAGTTCCTCTATATTGTGAAGCTTGGAATTCAGGGGGAATAGGAAGCAAGAAGCAGCTGCCCCTCTCAAAAAGATGTGGCTTCCAACTTGTGGCACTGTTATGTGGGTGTTGTCCTCGAATTCTGTCCTTTTCCCCCAAGTTTCAGCAGCCATGTTTTGGGTTTTTTTTGTCTATACCTTTCTGTACTTCTTACTCATTCCTCAGTACTGTCATTCCTGGCCTTTTTTTCCTATTAAGTGTTTTCACTTATTGCTTTTCCTTTTTTACTTATCATTCCTGTTCCCAGGGCTTTGGTTGCAGAAGAATATTGTGTATAAGTTGTCATGTTACTAAAAATACAGTTTGCCTCTCCTGCTTAATGGCTGCAGTTTCTGGAGAATGTGCAGTGGTTTCCAGAGGTTCAAGTGAAACTTACCAGTTATTCTGTTAAGTGCAAATTATAAAGAAAATTAAGGCTCTTTACTGCTGCATCCTTTGTGGTTTAGTAGATGAAACATATTTGCAGACAGCAAAGAAGATTTTGACTGTGCTAGTCAGGTAGACTTCCTTTATGATGACAGTTAAAATACAAAGGGTTAATCAAATTTGTCACAGCCCACTTTTCCATGAATATAGGATGTAGCACAGAGTAATCTAGTTTTTTACATAAATAATTTAGTTGTCTCCAGCAAAGATTTAAGAATCCTTCTGTGATATACAGCATATAAGATTGGCATGGCACTTCTGTCAAAATAGTTCAGCCTGTCCTAAATTTGGACTTAATGGCTGTAGGGGAAGAGGGCAGAGCCCTCATTCCTTTATCAATACCTCAGGCTGTGTGGCACCTCCTGTATCATAAGACAGCACTGTGTAGTCATGTTTGTGTTGCATTTTATAGCTTCAGATTATGACAATGGATAAGAAAATCTGTTGTTTAGAACTTTGTATGTTTTCAGCCCTACCTTCCCCTTTCAGTAAGCAGCTAAGAATAGATTGACCAGTAGATGTGATTGAATTGGTCTGAAGTCAGGCTTTAATGATGCTAGCAGAGGACAGGTACAGCAGGAGTTCAGTTGTTACTGATGACTCAATGACTGTATGCAGGAAAGAGAACTTGAAATAGTTATATATAAGTAGCCAACTCTTTAGCATCATATA
The DNA here is from genome assembly GCF_000699245.1 of Pterocles gutturalis. Taxonomy (NCBI): domain Eukaryota; kingdom Metazoa; phylum Chordata; class Aves; order Pterocliformes; family Pteroclidae; genus Pterocles; species Pterocles gutturalis. Next base: position 24,638 of record NW_010139947.1, on the reverse strand, counting down.
TAGGGCTTAAAAATTAATTGTTCTTTTTGGTAAGGGAAAATTCATAGAAATTATTGTGTTGTATTATTATTATTTCCTTAGCACTATTTGAACCAGAGTGCTGAGTACTAGACACCTGCTATGGCCGTCCATTTCTTCTATCCAAATTTTTAAATCTCAGTGATTTTTGGTGTAGGGAGTATCTTGACTTTTTCAGCAGCCTCCATGGACTAAATCCTCCTTACCTTTGACCGTGGTTACTGTTTTAGTTAAATCTGTATCATTTTCTTGCCTGTTTTTCTCTGATGTGATCTTGTGAGTCTCTAAAGTGAGATTAGGGCTTGTTTTTCCGGAGAATTTGAAAGGCTACATTGCACACAAGATGCCCCTCTGATGCGTAAGATGCACTAAAGCATCATCTTTGGGCACACTAGGAGTACAAAGGTAGCAAAATGTCAGGTAAGTTGAGGGTTCGTGTGAAACCCTGAGTGGAGTGAAACCACTGGAATTGTGCCTTCATTCTGTTTTCATCCAAACTGATAACAGTTTTTGTATGTGAAAGTTGTACTTTAAAAACCTTAATTTCAGAAGTGGTTCCTGAAATTCAAGGAAACCGACTGCTTCACAAGATTATGCTTATAAGTAAGTGGGTCTCAACTCCTTGGTAGCCAGACCTTACAGACCCACTGTCCTAGGGGTAACTAGCTCCCCCTCTGAATGGGGAATACTCTAAGGGGAGAAAGCACAACACAAGTCTACCACAGATGTGCATGCACATAAGAAGATGAATATCAGCAAATATAGTTTTCGGTATTACTGTTCTAAATTTTCCAAACATAATTGCCTTTCCTATGTTGGTTTCCTTACATACATGACTATCCTATTTTTGTTTATGGTTTCATTGTTGAAATATATACGGAAGAACGATGTAGTGCCCATGTATGCTGCTTTCAAGCCATGCCTAAATTGCTGTGGAGCTAATGAAAGCACTGGTCTTACTGTATATGTGTTATACTGTCCTACTGCCCATGCTCTCTGCACATCTTAAAGTATCTTAACCTCTGGCAATCATTTTGATGCTGCTTGCTATGTGCAGTGTTATTTGACCTGAAGAGGTGTTTAAGTAGCTGAGTAACTGGATAAACAGAAACCGTGAGGTGCCTGAACAAAACTTACTTGCAGGGAAAATGGATGTGCCTATGAAAACAGAAGCCCATTAGCTCTACCATTGTGGGGGGAAAAAATCCACCAACCTGAAAACTATTTTGACTAATCTCTGTTATTCAGGCAGTGTTTGTTACTGATATTTGAATAGCATAAAGTAAATATAAAGTTGTTGCTTATCATTCTTTGTACTTGGTAGTACAAATGCCCATGTCAGCACAAACTCATATGTATGCTAATCACTTCACTATTATATCTCAAACAGTAGGAACGCCTACTCAAAGACAGAACAATTTTGCTAGGCATTTCCATAAAAGTGCCGTGTATTGTTTCAAGGATGGTGTTTCTAGTCATCATCCACTTTTCAGATACCAGTAACTCACTGGTTTTCTGAGAACTTCTTTGGGAAAATTAAGAGGTACTTAAGTGTATCTCCAAAATGAGGACTTCATAGACACAGGGCTAGGGAAGTAAATTAACTTCAGGTTTTTTTTAATGTATCTTTACTTCTTTACTGCACAGCTGGTATCAGCTTTTCTTTTTCATTTAGAGATAAATACGTGTTAAATCAGTAATTTTGGTGATAATAAGCAGTTTGTGTCCTTCTTAAGTAAAAAAATTTCAACCTTTAACCACTCTTAGATACCTCCTTATTCATATGCAGAAAAATATTGAAATTAAAACATTTATTATCGGTGATCCAACTGTTTATGAAGTTATCTCTTTTTTATTTGACTTTAACTTGAAATTTATGAGCGGCTTTCAAATAGGAGCTGGCACTCAGGAGTTCCTCTTTTGAACTTGTTTCTTCTGGTGCACTCTCCCTCTGGCTGCATGAATTGTTGCACTGCACCTTGTGCAGCTTGTGGGCTGAAGAAACACTTCATATGCAAAGGCAAAGCCATGAGTTTGTTGTTAGCCTAATTAAAGTCTTAACAGTCTAATCAGAGTTATTATTAGTCTAGGAATAATTCTTGCAGAGAAAGAAAGGGTACTGTTGTAGAAAATGTCTTAGTGATAATGCGGTTTAATTTATTATTCACATGCACCCTGGTATCTACCCCTCTTTTCCTCCTGGTGTTACATTCATCCATTTGCTACTCTTCTGTGCCCTAAGGTCAACAGTTGCAGCTTTCCCCAACAGGGAACGTGGAGGGAGTTACAGCCTGGCAACTTTTCACAAGGAAGACACTGATGATGGTGGTGTTTTTTAGTTCTTCTAGAGCCCACTTGGGGCTATTTTTGTTTTCTAATGCATGCTTACACCTTACTGTTTCTTCTGTCTGGAATTCCACATTGAAGCTGAATTTCCCAAATGTAAAATATAATGTATACATATGTACATTGGATGCTTATTCTTTGTTCTTATCTCTGGCTTTACCCAGGTCCCAAGTTTGCATGTATTTAATGACCAGTAGTCAACTAGTCGTGAGTTGAATGTAACTGAGAGCTGTTCTTGTACTTTCAAGCCCTTTGCTGTCATCCTGTGCCTGAACTAGTCTGCACTACGTTCTTGTTCTAGAGTTGTAAATAGTTTATTCTATACAGAATAACTAGTTATTACACTACGTTAATCACAGAAATATCTCTCAATTTCTGTAACAATAGGTCTTACACCACACAATTGCACAAAGCTAAGCTAAAACTAAAAGCAAGCAATAACCACCTCCTGTTTGATCTCCACATAGACCAAGACAAATCCAAAGACTGTCAGTTCCTGAGATTTACGAGGATGAGATAATATAAACCCTGTGACTAGCAATGGTGATAGTGTGCTGCTTTTACTACAGGCCTACAGAATCTTGCTGAATATTGTTTTGAGTTCAGACCAGCCTACAGCTTGGTAGAGACGTGCTCCCATTGCAGGTACATGTGGTCTTTATCCTCACAGCCCCTGTTTGCTGTCTGACTGCTCTGGTGGGGTGCTTTTCTCTACTTGTCTGGGGCTGGTTGAAGAGAAAGCACCTAGATTTGAAGAGAGGTTAATTTCAGTTTTGGTGCATATGCCGATAACAGGGAAAAAAACCCCCAAAACTGAGGCTCAGTATGGAGTGTGCAAGTATAGTCACATTCTCTAATGTGAGATACAGCAGACCGTAAAAGTACATTTTTGCTCAAATTCTGCAGGGAAGAGACAGTACACAAATGGCTTTTGCAGCCTCTTGTTCTTGCTTTTGGTTTTCTTGATGTCTCTGTTCTGATCTCCGTTCATGTAACCTGGACATGTTAAGAGCTTTTTGAAAAACAAATTGTCATTCTTCATTGTGTTTCTTATTTAGAGCCTGTTTGGAGGTGCACTAAAAGGGATGTAAATTTTAGGAAAAATCCTGATTTTTCATATCTCATTACAAAAATGCTAACCACTTTTGAAGATCTTGGCTGTGCTTTTGATACAGAGTTAATTATATGCTTGCTTAATATGCTGTGAGAGGTGAACAATGCTTTAATGTTTACAGACGAAATGCAGATACTGTCTGAAAACCAGTAGTGAGGCAGTTTTCCAAAAATGCTCAATACTACAGCTTGCTGTTTGTAATAGGCTATTATAATAAAAGATAAACTTCTTTATAGGATTTACAGCTGTAATTAGTAAGTGTGCTGTTGAGGATTGGGTCAGCTAAATGAGTAAAGCGGGTATTAAAATTCCTGTTGTGCTTACAGGCCAGTGAGAAACTGACTGCCTGCCAACCTCCTTGACTCATCTTAGTGCCTCAGAATTAACATAAAGCAGTTCATTTATAGATTAACTTGCTCAAAGATTGCAGCTAAGGATGAGGTGACTGATGGGAGATTAGACTGGAGTTTTGTGGTGTAAACAGCGTTACCTTGTATCAGGAATAACAAGTTCGTGTTTCCATAGTTCTCAAAGGAAGCAATGACTGCTTGGACTTGAGTGTACTTCAGATGGGGTTCACTTCTATATGTACCTCAGAGACTTCAGAGCATGGGAGCAGTAGGGATTATTTGATTTATCAGTGAAATTTCCTTAGCAGTTTTCTCCTACCCATTTTCTTTTCTGGGCAGAGCATTTAGACATCAACCTCCAGTGGTTTTTTACACTTGTGAATTGTTCAAAGCATTGAGGGTTCAGCTTTTGGCCATTTTTTTTCTACTGCTCTGTCTGTTCGCTAGAGTTCTGCTTTTGCTGTAAAGATGTAAATGTTATTGGCAGTGGTGGTGGAGTTAATGATTTTAATAGAAGTGCTTTTTGAGATTAAAAGCATTGAGACTTCACTGTTGCACAACTTGTGATGGTTTTGTTGAGGATTCTGTATGCCAGATTCCTGAAGTTGCTGGAGCATGGCACGTGGATGCCACTGAGGCTTTCTACCTCTGGCTACACTGTGCAGCTTCAGCTGTTGGAAGCTTACTAAGAAGCATCTGGGTTTTTAAGGCATTTTTCCACTTTAAAAACAAAACAAAACAAAACACAAAATGCCAAGGAAATTTACCCTAAGTAAGGGAATTCTAATCTCCAAAATTTGTGCAGTGCAGCTTCTTTTCCAGGTAAGAGCTGGTTTTATGGGACTCTAGAAACTCCCTTGAAACTGCAGCTTTGTGAGCATAGGGGCAAGAGGAGGAGATTTGTGAAAGATGTCAATTTCAACCTTTTAGTAAAGACGACCGAATTTCAGAGCAATTAGTTAAATATTTATTTCAATGTTTCCTAAATTATGTCCCTTTTCATACTAACATAAAGCATCTGATTAACTCTGGTATACAGAAATCCATTGCATTTACATCTTCTGTAAATCTCGTCTCATGAATGCTTTAGATGAGGCACTTGTTTCTGACATGCTTCTTAAAGGTCTCTAGATACAGCATTTGGAAGAATGTCAATTTATAATTAATACTTAAATGTTGAAAATAGCTAAGCTGTAACTTGCAACAGAATGAAACATGGAAAAAAGTAATACACAGTAGAATGAGGCAAAAGACTAAATTTAGATCAGCCCTCAAATTGGAGGGCCTAGCCATAAATATGGATTATAATATAATTTCTTTGACTTGGCATGGGTATATAATCAGGGTCTCTTGAATATCAGAGTTCTTAACTGATAGTCCAAGCTTTGTTAATTGTTGAACATGCAATTGTGGACATCTTCACTGTTCCCTTTATTGGAATAGGTAAAGGTCAAAACGCCAAACCAAAACTGCATCCAATCCCCAGCCCAGGCCAGAAATTAAAAAAAAAATTACAAATCTAATAATGAGTCAAGTAAGGCATGGGCTGAAAAATTCATAAAATCCCATCTAGTGAAAATACAAGTTGCGTTTCCTAGAAAGGTTGTATAGAAATGTTGAGGTGTCACATTTCCATTGTTACTTCTTCAGGTGAAGTTTATACTGAATTTGAGAAGTGCTGATTTGAAATGTTGAGTTCACATTGCACTTAGGGAGAACATAAAGGCTCTGTTAAGTGCTCTTCTTAGTCTGTCTTTGTCTGGATAGGTATGGGGCTGAGATGCATAGTCAGGTGTCTCTTGCTTTATAAGTTACCACAGAGGAGCTCAGCTATGCAATCTGTGGAATTCACTAAACTTTTTCACTGTGCTTTCTTTATTGGTACCTCTATATAGGTACAGTATCCAAGTGAGAGGGAGAGTTAACTAGGGAGTAAAATTCTTGGGCAATGCAAATTAATTCCCCTTAGCTTTATTACTTGTCCCGCAAATAAAATAGAGAAACTGCCCATTAGTCAGTGGCAGTTTACTACATGTGTCCCTAGCATCTCAAGGAAGTATCGTAAATTCAGCTGGGTTGTGGTCTGTGGTGTGAATCATGCACAATGGCAATGCTCAGCACCATCATTCATTGAAGGTCATTATCCATATTTTATTTTAAAACACTATTTCAGTTATGACCATAAGAGCAGGATATTGAATGTAGTTTGGAAATTACCTTTTAAATGAATTTAGAAAAGCTAAAGAAACCCTCAAAAATTGACTCAAAGCTGGAAAATACACATTTGAAAATGCTTTATCTACCTTGTAGTGATGAAAAAGTGTTAATTAAAATGGTTCACTATACCTTCACAACTGCTTTAATGGTAAATAAATGTTTTCTAGGGCTGCTGAATCAGTACTTATGAGGAATGTTTAAAGCAATCACGATCATCTGGAGTGACTTCTAACAATGACATTCATGCTCTGCAGTTCTGAAGATCTGAGCTTTGAATTTTCAATATAATAATCAATGTGGAGAGCCAAGATGATTTTTTTGGTAACAGAACAGTAACCTTTTTCTTGCATGAAACTGTTGAAGGTAGAATACTGTTTGCTCAAAAAATTAAGCAGAAAAATCAAGCACATGTTTGCAATATAGGGTATTACCCTTGATCTCAGATCAAAATTTGGCCAGAATTCCTTGCTTGTTGAAGGGCATTCTGCAAATCTGAGTTTATTGGTCTAATGCCATTGTTGGTGGTGTGAATGAATGTGTGCTGGCTGTTTTTAAACTTAGTCTTAAGGGGTTTAGTTGCATGTCATTTAATTTTGCATGGAATTGGGCTGACAGCCCAAATGATAACAGTAGTGACTTTGGTTCTAAGTGTGTGACAGATTTGTTTGAGTGCAGCTTCTGATACAAAATGCTAGAGCTGGGAAGAAAACGTGGGGATTGTGGTCTACATTTCTTTAATATACTTTATATATTTTTAATATTTATGTATAAACTTAATGGATGTATGTTAGAAAATTAGTTTCTACTTAGGAAAATTCATAAAACACATAGAACAAGTGGATACAGTTCACAGAACAATAGGAGAACAAAATAGGCAATAGTGGGATTATAGAGATGCTCACATGAGTCACTAGTGAAGACTAAATTCTTCATGGCTGTATTGGTTATGAAGAATATGTGGATTTTGATTTTACACACACACCACCCACCCCTCCTGCCCCTATCCTCCTTTTCTCTTTTATTTTTGAATGACAAATAATTTTTGAATGACAATTAATTATGGCAAGACAGGAAGCTTTTCTCATTTTGTATAATTTGATTTCAGACTTTGATACTTACTTTTCTCCTGTTCTGCATGGAGGTAAAGAAACTTCTTCAAAAGCTCTTGAACAGGGAGCCAGTCTCTTCATCATTATGTGCATTTAGACTTTGATTTAAGGGTTTTGTGTTCCAGGGTAGTGTCAGTAAATGGTTTTCTTTTCTGGGCCAGTTTCTGGTTCTTTCTGGAAATTCAGCAATGTTTCTTTTATTAAAGCTGGTAATCCCTATGGAAACACTTATTTTCTAGAAGAGCAGCCGTTGAGGAATTTCCAATATGTTTTCTCTGTTATGAAGTGAGAGGGGTGGGTAGATACTGAGAACACCTAGGTGAGGGAAACAAACAGGAAGGGAAATGATTGTGATTAGCTCATAATGAAAAAAAAAAAATAGATGAAAGTGGTATTAGGGAGTTTGAAAGAAATGCGTCTAAGGAAAACATAGCAAAAAATATGATCTTCAAATGGCAGATAAGGTACCTGAAGAACCACACTGGTGAATTATAAGGTTGCAAACCTTGAGAGGGAGGAGTTATTTCATCCAGATCTGCAAAGAAGGTGCAAGTGGTTGGAATAAAAGAAATACAAAACTATAGAAATGGCTCTTGGCAGATAGTGCTGGCTTACAAAAGAATATTGCCTCTTGGCTTTTTTTCTTTTTTTTTTTTTTTTTTTTGGACAATGAGCTGTGGGACCTGCATAGCTGAAATAGCCTCTTCTTTAATTGCATCTGTGTTCAGTGGCAGAAATCTCTTCCTGTCCTCTGATTGCCTGTGCTCAGTGGATTTCAGGTGCTCTTTTACTTAATGTTCATAAATTTCAGAGACATGACTGAGTTGTTTGGAACTCAATAAATGATGAAATCCTAATGACTCCTGAGAGAGCAGGCTGCGCTACCAGCTTGCTTTTGTCCACAACAGAAGGCCATAGTCGCCTTTGGCAGGTCCACCAGAAATTCTGTCGTCTTACCCTAGAGGAGGTCTTCTATTGGTTTGCGTTGAGAAGGAATGAATAAATTGGCCAGAGTCACTCTCCAAATTTTTTGCAGCATGACATTTTCCGACTTAAACAGATTTAAAAAGCAAAACAAGTAACACTTAGTAGAATAAACATGCGTACTTGAAGGATAAATAGCAGTTTCACAGTGATTTCAGTGAAATTCCCAGAAGGGGAATCTGTAAAATAAAAGTAAGATAAAATAAACCAACAAAATCCAACATGAATTCACCCAGTGTGTTTAATCTGGGAGATGGTCTGTGGTTTTCAGTCAAGTGAATGGATGGCACCTGCTGTTTGCCAGTTGTGCTGAGGCTGCAGTGGCAAAATGTGTTGTCTTGGTAAGGGAAAAGTTCCATTGTTTAATTCTGTTTTATTCCTTTTTATCCTTATCCATAATGAACAAGACTAAAGCAGAAGTGAATAGAGGCGTTTCTACTGCATTGCCAAGAGGCAGGTGTCCCTACTCAGTTATTTATAGACCACAAGAATGCATATCATGGAAATGGGTTGTGAGTGGCCAGTTACCCATCTGTTTCGTCTGCTGGGTATCATAGCTGATTGTGTGGAAATGGATTTTGTTTAGCTGGTGAAAATTGGGGTTCTGAACAAACCATTACAGGGCTTTTTGTTTCTGCTGTCCAGCTAGTCCTGGAAATCAGTCATGTGATTTAGATTTAAAAACAAAAAAGGCTGTTATTGTAGACC
>NW_010139947.1:0-15761 GCF_000699245.1 Pterocles gutturalis | reverse complement strand
CCTGCTGAGCAAAGAGGTTTCTTCTGCCTTCACTGCAGCATTTTAGATTGTAGCTATATACTACAATTGGTTTACTAGCTGATTTCACCCATTTCTTCTTTGTGGGGCTAGTGGTTTCTGTGTTTACTTGTTGTCCCCTTCAGTTTCAGACACTTAGCTGAAAGAAATGTCAATACCCACTTTCTAATACTTCCCCCCTCTCCTTGCATTAGTCTAAGCTTGTGTCCCAGAATTGTGTCTGTCACTGAGAAGATGTAAGCTCTGAATTCTAGGTTGGAGATATTCTGTTTCTTAAGATCTAGGTCAGAAGCCAATTCAAACGTAATAATTTATAATATTGAAAGTAGGGCAAAACAAAAAAAAAATAAATGCAGCTTTTCAAGTATGGAGAGAGAGGAAGAATCCATTACAAACAAAATAGCCAGCACCTCATGAACTGAGAGAACAAATTACTTTTCTTTACCAAATGAAGCTGTACAGACCCACTCAGGCATTTTTCTTTAACTATTGTTAGTTCCCTATTGCTTAGTCTTTCCCTTTCAATTTGTGCAGAATGGTGACATCTACAAATATTGCCGTATCTTTCAAAGAGCAGAAATGAACTTGATAATGGGAACTATCTGGCCTCCTTTATTGCACAGTGGCCTGCACTATAAACTGGAAATCTGCTCACTGGTAGATTAATTTCTTATGGTTATACATTAAAACAGTTAGCTATGTTAAAGATGTGTTGCTAGTATGCATGATGTTATAAATAAACCAATCCTGTGCCCCCTCTGTAATGATGAGATTATTACATCTTGGAGTTGCAAATATTATCAGGTCTGTATTTAAAGTATAGCTATTCTAGGTAAAATAAAATGTTGAAGAATTTCTTTTCACTTTGCATAGTTGTTTAAAAAGTTGCACTTGTAACAGTGATGTTGCTTCTGTTGGTCTGAAGTTATAATGTAGAGTTGTCTTCCATTGAAACTTTGTACAAATTATGCATTCCCTCTGTGGGACGTGGGATCTTTCATATTAAGTTGAATTAAATTTATTGGGGAATATTTTTATAATTTAAAATGTAAGTTTCTTCTATAACTAATAAATTTCTGTATGCAATTTTATTTATTTATCCTCTCTGATATCAGAGACTGTTCATAGACTGTATTATGTGTTAACATTCCCAAAAATGCCGTGGTGGCAAAAGACTTACCTAATAGTGGATAAAAAGGTTGCTTTCCCAGGGAGTAAGGCTGTAAGGTAGATACTCTACTATATACTATATAACTACTATATACTTCTAGGTGTTAACATCAATTAATCCTCTCTCTGATCTGCTCAAAATATTTCATGAGGAAGGCAAAGGAGCCTTCACTGGAGGCACTGGGATCTTACAGGACCAGCAGTTCTTTTGAGGGATCAGGACAGATAGAGGGGCACACAAAGAGAAAAGTTTCTAATGTGTTCCACTTATGAGCAGAACTGGGTCATATTTTTCTGACCACTTGTTCATCTGAAAATACAGATTTGGGTCAGCCAAGGGTATGATATTGCTACGGAATCCTATTGAATTTGTCCAGTAGTTACAGAAATAATTTTTACCTGATGTTTTTGAGAAGTTACCTTGCTTAGGTATCCATTTAAAAGGTTAATATCCCAACATTTCCTTCAAAGTAAAGTTTTGAGTTAAAGTGAACAAAATTGTCTTCCTGTCTTGGATTAACCAGTGAACTCAAAATATCCTTCATTCATGCAGCAATATTTGTGATGCTTCTGTTGGAGGAAGCTACAAACAATTGAAAGCTTCAAAGTAAATCTGCTTTAATGTGTTTAAAAAACATGCAAGATATTCCTTGATGGGAAACAGAACACTTCTACATTGTTATGTAATATTATGTAAAGATAAAGGAGCTAAGGAAAAGAGACTAAATGACTCATCACCAAGAAAGCTGATGGAAAAAAAGTTTGCCCCTTTTTCTCTATCACGAGAGTCCTGTGGATAGCCACTTTAAGAGATTGTGAGATCCTGAAACACAAGTGGGGGACATGTCTCTAGTTAGAGAAAAATCCCACTCATTACATTTTCCCTTCCCTCCTGACTTTTGTGCAGACATCACTGAGCTTCTTTCAGCTGTAGATTTTTGCAAAGGCAGTATGGATTTGGTTCACAATGATTGCACATACAGAAATGCTAGTATGGTGGGAAGAGAAGAGTATGATGTGGAGGAGTTAGGATCTATAGGCAGGTCAGGTTCCTGGCTGTGCTGCAGCATTTCCTTCCCTTCCATTTAGTGCCTTTTCACCTGTTTAACGTCATGGGAACAGTCAGGATGGGGTACAAACTCGGGTCCATTGAAGTGAAACCATGGTTCCAGTGCTGAATAATATCCCAGTCGGAATAAAAGTGGTTGGTAAAACCATTCTTCTGTCTGTCCTGGCATACAAAGTGGACAGTTGGTTCCTCACAAGTGATGGTACTAACACGTCACAAAGTTGTGAAACAGTTGAAAGCCTGTGCGTCAATGAGACACAGCTTGCTCTGGCTATACCTTGGGTTCCCGTTCAAATTTTTCTTCACAACCCTTGTAACAGCAAAAACATCTGAATTTGAAACTTATATAGCGGAATGAAGGTACAAACTCGTGACTTGGGAATGGCAGCCAAAACCTGAATAATCTGATCTGAGCTCTGTGTGTGTGTTGACGTGGGAAGAGAGATACAGAGACTGGTATCTGCTTTCTGTCCTTTGTTTTTTCCAGCAATGCAGCTGTAAACTTTTAAAGAGAAAGAAGCTATGGTTCCACTTATAATGTTGATATGCTCTTAAAGAGATGACCAGGGTCAGAGTATATGCCCACAGGCTTCACAAACTGATTAGAAGAGAGCATCAAGAGAAGTAAAGCAATCCCAGAGCTGCATTTGACAAAGCAAAAAACCCTCAAATCCCCAGGCAGTGAACAGAAATGTTGGTCTCTATTCAGAAAGATTTTGAGACTCATTTTTTACCAGGGTCAGGGAAGAAGTGAAGCATCATCTGTAATTTTTTTTTATTGTGTGCATACTCCAGAGTACGTGAAGGTACTTCATGTGCACATGTGCTGTGACTGCATGCTTGTTATGTTCTGTAAATGTTCCCATGCCCCAAGCAGGTTAGTCTGGTGAAGACCTAAATAAGGGGATTTCTTCAATGCTGGCTATGCTCTGGCTAATTTATATTTGCTTTTGCTATTTGTTGTGACTGTCTCTGAAGAGTTAAATGTGCTATTCTTAGCTCTCTCTGTGTCTTTGCCTGCTTGTTTCACCTCTGATGCAATGCAGTGCTGGAACTGCAATGCATTGTCAGTTTACATCACGTTACACCAGTAACAATTTTTAAATCAGCATGAGGTTACGTGATTTGTTTTCCTTTCCTGTGGTTAGATGCCTATTAACTAATCAAGGCAGCATGCTAAAGACTCAGGAGTAGTTACGATCATACCCTGACAAAGTAATTTGATGTGGACAGTATGTGGAGAGCTTTTCAAACAATTTTTGTGTAAACAATATAAATATAGCTGTGCACTGGAAATCTTCAACCCAGTTTTGAATGTAGTTTCCATGCAGAAACAAACTAAAATAACTTGCTTATGCTGAACGTTGACTTTGGTCTGTTTCGTGCGGGATAGACTTTATTTTGCAAAACAATGCAGTTGACTAGAATCAACTGTTTCACTCGATCTTCTGTCCAACTGATACTCTGCAAATATTAGTACAGACTGGGGGAATTCTTCTACATAGTGGCTAGAATTTTGCTCTGAGACCAAGTACGCCCCAACCTCGTGCTTGTTATCATACTGGCATCGACTTTTGGGGCAGTTGGAGAGAGCCACAGGACATTTTTCCTTAGCAATTTACTTGCAACAGGAATTATAATGAAGTGTCCAACCAGGAAGCTTTGAGCTAGAGTCTTCCAGATCTAACTGAGCAAACTGCAGGCCTGGATTTTAAACCTAGTCGGAGACAATTTTAAGCATTTGGTTTGAGCACAATTTAAGCTTTCAATACATCATTTCACGGCTGCCTGCAAAAGTGTAAGAAACTTGAAGACTGACATTCACACCACATAGGAACAGAGGAGTTCTCTCTGGTGGAGTTAGTACCAGTGACTCTACAAGCAGTCTGAACGGTACAGTTTTAACAAGCTTAGTCATTCTTCTGCTGCAGTTGGAAGGCATGGTAACTGCTGAAATAGCTGTTTTCATGTTCTAAGTTTACCTTTCCTGTAGAACAACATGCAGCATGCAGTTGCTTTGTGCTTATGCAAGGCTGCTGTACTCTGGTGACATGCAGCATTTGTGAGGTAATTGCATTTAAGACAATGTATGAAGTTGCTTTTTGTCCCTTTGAGTAATTCTAATGTCCTTTGGCTTTTAGGCCATCTTTCCACCCATTTTAGGGTGTGGATTATATCCTGCTGTTCCCTTTCCTTTTCTCAGAGGGAGGTCGAATGCTGGGATGCTGTTCAGCTCAGTAAGTGTAGTCATAGCAGAATTTTGGGATTTAGCCAGAGCTTTAACTATTCAGAAGCCCTTGTGAATGAAGTACATTATTCTGAGTGTATGATACTTCAAGAGGAGCATTTTATACAGTGGCATACTTGATACTAAAAATAGACATGATTTCACGTACTTAGATTAACAATCACGTGCTCCAAAGGCGATACATACACAATCTGTTTCAGTCTGCGTGTGCTTCTTGAAGGTGAGATGCTCTGGGCTCTCAGCATTCTCTGTAGTCACTAAAATGCATCTTTGTGTGACACTTGTGTGTTTATTTAGGTGCAGCAGGGCATGGTTTGTTGAGATATGGCTCTATAGGCTGCATCTTGGGACAAGTGAACAACTGTCAGGGCAGACCTTATTTTAAATGTTCAATCAGGTTGTTATGGCCCATAGCCCACTTCCCACAGGAACACAAACAAAAATTTGAACAGAAAAGATGTAAGGGAAACAATTTCTTTCTGCAGCAATGCCCTTGGTGCAGTTTCTCAGTAAAATACCTGCTGGGTTTATACAGGGTTGATCACTTGCCCTTTAGAGAAAAAACTATTTATCACCTTTTTAGTCTTTCTTTTTGAAATTGAGTGCTTCATGCTATAATGTTTGTAAGTCCAGTTAGAATTTTGACTTAATACTTCCTCCTGTCATAAGCTAGTGTCTTTTATGGATCTCTATATAGAATCAAACATTCTGGATCTGTGCTGATTTGTCAGATCAAGTGTGTGTTTATCCTTCATACTTATAGAATTAACTTATTTGGAAAACAGTCTGAATGAGAAAATACTATTCACTTATCCCTAGAAACTGAGCTTTATTCCTGCCCGTGCTCTTCTGTCTTAGCAGTCTAGGTACCTTAACTGATCATCTTGAGATGAGGTTGAACTCAGCAGTTAATGGAACTTCAGGGAGCAAAAGACACTTCTATTTACAAAAGTGCTATTGTATCTGTGAAGGCATTGGACAGGCCACTGCTCTGCTGCATTGACTGAACAATTTTCAGACAAAACATATGGTTAAATCAAGGTAAGAAGTACATTATCTCAAAGATTATAAGAAGAAAGAAGTATAGAAGTTTAACGTGTTGAAAGTACCAAACATTCATGGACCTGTTGTGATTGGTTGGAGAAAAGAAAAATTGCCAAAGGTATTCAACAGTCTTGCCTGATGTGATATATTTACAATATATACATTATACTATGTGTATGAAAAGATGTAATTTGAAATTATAAATGTATAGCAGTTTTGTAATAGATTATTTAGGTGATTTCTTAAGGATCCAAAAATCTCTGTCATTAAGAGGTTAGCTGACCTGGTAAGATTCTTGGAAGACATCTCTTTTGGGTCAAAATTGTACTTTGTTCTCAAGGGGGAAAAATGTTTTCTTGGCTACTTTCTTATTCAATTATAAAGTAATTAATGCTGTTCTGTGTTGTCATATACATTGCTTTGTTTTATGGTTTTCAAGCTGACCCCAGACTTTAAGAAAGGAAATGTAATAGATGGCAAATTTTCTTACCTTCCCCCGGTAAGGTGATTTATTGCCCAAAGATAGTCAGAGGTACTTCAGGTTTTCATTGCTTCTCTTAACTAATATACTTGCTAATAAGATATGTGGAGGGACGAGTGGAAGGTTGTAATTTTTTAAATTTGAGGCTAAATTTGGTTATCCTTCTATGGATACACTGATGACAATGTTCACTTTGTTGCAGGGTAGTTAAGATCTAAGAGCTAATACTCGTCTGCAGAACAAGAAACCGGAGAGATGGTGCAGGCTTGAGGCACCACTAGCGTACCAAGAGGTGACAGTGGTTTGAAGTTACAGTGCAAGATACTAGTGAGAATGTTTGTGACATTTCAGTATTTGTTTGACATAATCTAAATAAATTGGAATTGAGTGAGGCAGCTGATGATGGAAAGTATATCACTTGGAACGGTGGTAGATAACAATCGGAATGCTTGGTTTACATTAGAAAGCATATCGAAACAGTCTCCTCCCTGTTACCTTTGAACTTGTTCTTTTCATTGATGTTAAAAAAAATTTATTCTGGAAAGTATTTGTCTCCATCCTCCTCTACCCTCTTCAATAACACTGCTCTTGTAAGTACTATCTTTAATTTTCTGAGTGCCTGTGTAATTGATGGTGATGGTGTTTTAATGACACTAAATCTAGAGGAACTGGCTATGCCAAACATCGAAGCCCTCAGGATTGTCAACATCAGGGAATTATGTCAACTGTGAGAATGTTTCAAATGCCACAGTGTTAGCAAGGGCAAAGCAACTTGAGCAAGGGAAACAGATGTTGTAGATGAGCTAAGATGAACATCTGTAAATCTGTCCTTATTCATGTACACATGCTGGTGGCTAGTGGAGCTGATGGAGGTTTGAAGAAGGTAGAAGACACCAAACTCTTGTAAATAGTAGAAAGACATTTTCATAACAATGAAGGGTTAAAATTAATTGCTTAAATCCCACTCCATGCCTCCTATTTAAAAACGGAGACAATTCCTACTTCAGAGCATTAAGATGCCCTGTCCCACCCCTAAATGGGGTTATTGAGGAAAAATTTCCCCCATCAACCTAATTCACTCCTGGAGTAAACAGCCAGTCTAGGAATTTGTGTTATTAAAAATATAATTTTGTTCAACTGGGATAAAAATGAAGGCTGGAAAACCTGCAAAGACTAAACAGGGAGCCTATTTTTCGTTTTGTTTTTGAACCTTGAAGCATTTGTCATGGATGAACAGCTCTTACACCTGCATTCAAGGATGAATGTTGATAACTAGCAAAGATGAAAAGTCAATTGGTAAAAAACACGATGTTTCAAGTTTTTCAGGCTTGCATCAAGGAGAACTTGGAACCATGAAATAAATCTGTGATGGACTAGGACAACAGTGAGGTCAAGCAGCTATTACTTTAATACTTGCATAGGAGTGAATATAAACCCAATGTGTTTTGAAATTTCTTAAAGCATATAGCTGTTTTACATTAAGTATCTCTAACTTGGGATACTGCAGAAGCACATACTTTCTCCGTAAAATACTCATATTCTGTAGATTTTGATATGGGAGTATAATCAAATATGTAAAGATAAACAGAAGGTAAATACACATGGAGTGGCTCATGAACCCTTGCCCAGTGTTCCGTACCTTGGAAGGGAGCGTTGTTCTCCACTTAACAAGAAGGTCTAAGAAGAAAGTCTTATCTTTTTGGTTATAATCTTCCAGCATTTTAGCTTTTTGGCTAAAATCAAGAAGTCCAGAAATCTGTCTTATTTTTGCAGATGGAAGATCTGGCAGGCTTAAACCAGAAAAATATTCTTGTTCCTACATATATCACAGTTATTTTGGAATCTGTGTTATAGAAAGGACTGTCAGGAACAGAAATAGTTGTGTGAAAGTAGATAGCACACAACTGTCTGCAAAACAAGATTCCAGTTAATTGGCTTATAAAAATTAAGCAATTATACATTTTTCCATAAAGCAATTTTTTCAATAGGTTGGTGAAATACCTTCAGATGTTTGTCTAGGTGATTCTGCATATGTAATTGTTGCCTAAAAATACCCCCAACCTTGCATGTGTTTTAATGTGATGGAATGTATGCACAGTGTATATAGATGGTTATGTAGAAGAAAATGGAGGATATTTACAGTTCAAAATATATAATTGAGCATATACATGAGTTATGAGTTTGTCCATTTCTGGGCCCCTCAGTTCAAGAGGGACAGAGAACTGCTGGAGAGAGTCCAGCGCAGAGCCACAAAGATGATGAAGGGAATGGAGCATCTCCCTTATGAGGAAAGGCTGAGGGAGCTGGGTCTCTTTAGCCTGGAAAAGAGGAGACTGAGGGGTGACCTAATCAATGTTTATAAATATGTAAAGGGTGAGTGTCAGGAGGATGGAGCCAGGCTCTTCTCTGTGACATCCAGTGATAGGACAAGGGGCAATGGGTTCAAGCTGGAACACAGGAGGTTCCACTTGAATATGAGAAAAAACTTCTTCACGGTGAGGGTGACGGAGCACTGGAACAGGCTGCCCAGAGAGGGTGTGGAGTCTCCTTCTCTGGAGGCATTCAAAGCCCGCCTGGATGCGTTCCTGTGTGATCTGATCTAGGTGTTCTTGCTCCGGCAGGGGGATTGGACTAGATAATCTTTCGAGGTCCCTTCCAATCTCTAACATTCTGTGATTCTGTGAAAAGAGGTTTAATAATTGTGTTGATGTATCAGTGTATCAGTCTGGCAGATGGTACTTCAAAGAGTAATTGAACTCAGTTTAGAGAATGTCAGTAATGTAAGCAAAGATTTCATTCATATCCCCTTAAGTTGCTATAATGAGTTCGTGATGATGAAGTCATTCCAATAAATCACAGAAGGCTTCTTATTTGGAAGAAGTTACTTTGTTTTGCTTTCAGTTTCTGTATTTCTTAATCGCTATCATAATAAAGTTTATCAGAAAGAATGCACATATGTGTATTTTAAGTATAAAATGCATTTAGGCAAATACAAAAACAACAAAACACCACAAATCTTTGTGATTTACATAAGTGAATGTGAACAGAACTGTCTTGAACACTGAACCAGCTTGGAAAGATCAGACCACGGCAATGTTGCAAGCATGCTGTCAGTAGTATCCTTCCTGGTGTAACTGAGGCTCCCAAGTATAGGATTCACATAAATCTCAACCTCTGAACTCAACTTCCTTTTCAAAGCAACATAGAACTCTATTGTGTGGCAGCTGGAGAACGAGCAGCTTCCCATCTCCAGTCAAGCGATGGTGTGACATTTGAGGTTTAGAAGCGATGCTGTATAAAAGCTAGAAATGAGCCTGTATAGTCCTTGACCTCTCTTTGCAGAATTCATACAGGAATGAATTATTTTCTTTTGTCCCCTTATGGCAGGAGAGGAGGAAAGAACAGGATTGTCAACAGTAACTTTTCTGGGAAAAAGATCTAGTTAAACCTGTAACTTCTGACAGTACAGACACCACCACAAGCAAAAGCCATGTCTTCTCCTAAAGGTCAATTCCATATGAGTTACCTTGCAGCTAGGCAAAAGAGCAGACAATTCCTGTATTTCTATCAACCTGAAAGAAGCAGAAGCCTGTTCTTTCAGACTTAAGAGCTAGCTACTGTCTTTCAGACAAAAGTTTAAAATGTTATTTCACCTAACTCTATTTTCTTGGGGGGAGACGGCAGAACTACAGGAATAACTGATTTGAATATCCTAGAAATGTGGTCATCTGGGTAAGCTAAGCCTGCATTTTAGGTAGCAGACAAATGTGTTTTAATATGTTATCTTTTTTAAAGCCCCTTTGTCTTATTTGTTATTCCCACCAGTGAGATTAAGCCATGCAAGGTTTGAAAATGCAATAGAATGAAACTAATTAAATCTACTAATAATCACAGTTGGTGTAGAGAGCACTGCAGCCCAGAATTCTCCTTAGGCAGGGAAAAGCAAGAGGCTTCGTTTCTATAGGAAGTGAGAAGTGGGGTTACTAGTGCGAGAGGAGACTAAATAGAAGAACCATGACAAACGCACTTTTAAGAAAACCAATATTAAAGTGGCTCAATAGCATTTCTGTATGTGAACAAAAGCCATGTAACATGTATGGCAGAAATAGGTAACAGAAGGCTCTGACTCATCATGTGGAACTGTAATTTAAGTCCAAGGGGAATTTTTTAATTTTTTTTGGCTCAGATGTCTCATAAGCCTTTAGCACCTAGTTTTAATAGAGCTAGTGTCTACAATTGAGAAATAGGTTGGATGCAAGGAGCAAAATACTACTCATCATAAAAATATCTTCCAGCTAGAGCTAGGGTAACTTTGTGTTGATAAGAAGCTTCCACCGACCTTTACTAAATTTAATTTTCTGGATTTAGAAAAGTCTCAACTCCCTAAGCAAAAATTTGCTTAGTGAAGCACCGAGAAGCAGCTGCAGTGTAGGCATCTTGGTGCTTCCCACTCAGTACGGCTTTCTTTTAGCAAACAAGTACCACCAATGAACAATGTGTGAGAGGTCACTACTGTCTCTTGCAAGTAATAAGTAGTAATTTTCTTTGTGTTGAATCAAATTTTAAATGAAATAACTTCAGAATATTCCATGAAAACTTGTTTCACAAGTAATACTAATATTGGTAAGACTACTCTCTCTCCTATCTTCAAGATTTATATGGTATTTTTCTGATTAATATTTTCAAAGCTAACAAGTCTGTCCAGCCCCTTGAATGCCTAATATATGTACTTATTCAAGGGACTAGGCTTTAGAACTATGTATTGTTTCCTCAAAAGATCAGAATGATAGTAATCTCTGATTTAAAACAAATTTTTGGTAAAACTTTTGAATATATACATCAGCTATGTATATAGGGGCTTTTTTACGTATCTGTATAAACACAGACCATTGCAAATGTGGAGACAGAATGTTCCATGTGAGGCAAGAGCAAAACTACTCCTGTCATTATACCCTTCAAGAATCTGAGCATCCTTCAAACTAATACAAGCTAGTAACTACTTGTCTAGGGGGCCCGTCATGCTGTCCAGAAATAGGTACAGAACAGATAGATTTATATGGTTCAGGAGGTGAGTGAAAAGAAGACTTAAAATTATATTTTAAAATATTCTGATGTATAAAGGCTCGTCACTACTACTGAATTCAGTGAGGATTAGGAGACCATATTTTGGCCCTGAATAACTACTGGCAATTTTTGACAGCTCCTCTACTGTTCTAGGTATTAATGAACAAGCTGTACAGGCTATGCTGTGGTCAGGTGTTTTCTTGAGTCTTCCTGGAAGGTTTTATTAGAAAGATATTGATATTTCACAAGTTCTGACTGGGGGGAGAGCAGGGAGGGAGGAAGAGAAGCAGTCTTAAACTAGGTATTTTCACCTAATTTTTTTCCCTGAAGCCCAGACCTTGTTCAGGCAGTTGGATGTGCAATAGCACTCTTACTGGCACAGTCTTCACAGGACTGCATTGCTGTGACACAGATTTCTTTGTTAACAGAGCGGCTTTAATTAAAAAGTACAGAGTTCATGATGAAATTCTGGCTTGACCCTCAGAGTTAGATGTGACTAATTCAGTGATTTCCCAGAGAAAGAGAATTGCTCTTGGGAACTGCATAGCAGAGTTTGGAAATAAAGCTAAAGATTAATTTGATAGGGAAAATTGATTGCAAAAGAGGCAAAGACACAATCCTGGTGAACCTCAGATAACTCTGGTAATCGGAGGTGAGGTAGGAGAGAAAAACTCTGGCTGAACTGTCCCTGGGGCGTTCCTTCCTTGCTGGGGTTTGCTTGCAGAGAAGCTGAAGTGTTGTAACAGCCTCAAGCTCCATTGAGTGCTGTTGCCTCCTTTTTTTCCATGGCAGCCAGCTCATGTCCTTTGCAGAACTGAGAGTAGCTTAAGGCCATCATTTCATGCATGACTTGGTAAATTGTGCAAGAAAGGACACTGCCAAATGAGGAGCTAAGCCAGTTTTCAATAAGAGGGCCATCTGTGACCAAATATTTTACTAAATTTGAAAACAATTGAGTTCTTTCCCATTTTTACTTTGAGTTAATTCAGCACGTATGTAACTTTGCCCCCCAAGAGTAAATTTGTTCCTGTATCCTTGTTTGCTATTGCATTAAGGTTTGTTGAGCCAAGTGTTTTTGTTTCAGACTTGATCCTTTGTGGTACTGAAAAATTACTTTGCATCGATGTTGCTTTTGATTCTTGATGAAGAGCTTTCTCAGGGTAGATGAAACTCAGATGTTTGTGGCAGACAAGATGCATGTAAATATATTGTTACAGGTTACAGCAATATTCCCTAAATGTAAGAGGAGTTTATTGCTGGAACTAGAAATGTTTCTCAAGTTGGGATGAATTCTAAGTAAACCTCTCTCCCTTAACCTAGCCATTTACCTATAATCTCTCGTTACCCTTTTGTTTCACAAAACATAGGAAGTCTTGTGTAATGGTGTTTCCATGTAGCAAGGATTACTGAGCAGATGTGCTATTTGTTTTTGAGATCTCTTGAATCATGGCTTAAACTTTTGCAACAAAGTCTGAAATTAGAGTGGCAATAATTTGACATCTAATGTGCCGAATAATTTTTTCTCTCAAGCCTGTCCAGGTCCCTCTGGATGGCATCCCTTCCCTCCAACGTGTTGACCGTACCACCCAGCTTGGTGTCGTCAGCAAACTTGCTGTGGGTGCACTCGATCACACTGTCCATGTCTTGCACAAAGATCTTAAACAACACTGGTCCCAGTACTGACCCCTGGGGAATGCCACTCATCACTGGTCTTCACTTCAACGTTTGAGCTGTTGATGGCAACTCTTTGAGTGCAACCATCCAGCCAATTCCTTATCCACCAAGTGGTCCATCCATCAAATCCATGTCTCTCAAAGTTAGAGACAAGAATGTTGTGTGGGATGGTGTCGAATGCTTTGCACAAATCCAGGTATATGATATCAGCTGCTCTTCCCTTTTCCACCAATGCTGTAGCCCTGTCATAGAAGGCCACTAAATTAGTCAGGTGTGAGTTGCCCTTAGTGAAGCCATGTTGGCTGTCACCAGTCACCTCCTTATTTTCCATGTGTCTCAGCAGATTCTCCAGGAGAATCTACTCCATGATCTTGCCGGGCACAGAGGTGAGACTGACTGGTCAGTAGTTCTCCAGGTCTTCCTTTTTCCCTTTCTTGAAAATGGGGGTTATGCTTCCCCTTTTCCAGTCACTGGGAACTTCCCTGGACTGCCATGACTTCTCAGATATGATGGATAGTGGCTTAGAAACTATGTCTGCCAGTTTCCTCAGGACCCGTGGATGCATTTCGTCAGGTCCCATGGACTTGTGCACCTTCAGGATACTATGGGCCTTGAAGGCTAAAAAGAGCCCCAAAGAAGAAAAAAAGCATGCAAGACAAAACAGGAAAGGAAAATAATAAAGGAAAAAAACCCAGTGAGACTGTTCTCATCATCAGCCTCTGACAGACCCCACTGCCTCTCTTGCCTCCTTTGGAAATATTTCTTGTTCCTGATAATTTGTCTGCTTTTTTCTCTTGACAAGTATACTCTGCAACAGGTAATTTTCAGAAAAGGGAAACCTTTTTTTATAATCAAATGTTGCTGTGGAATGGACTAAGTAAGAAGAAAGTTTCAGACCTTTAAATACAGGTTTATGTAGCAGGCAAGAGGTAGGGAAACCCCGGCTGGAAAATATCATCAGAAGAGCGAGATTCCAAACTTCTTGAAGTTATGCTGTAGCTTCTTTTAGATAAGTGTGCAGCTGTTTGTCTGGAGAAGGCAATCACTTATGTATCAATCCATCTGCCTTTCAGAATAAATGTTCTCCATGAAAATACTAAATTTGTAACTTAATCTCCCAAGTGCAGGGATGTTAGTGTTTGTTACCCTGCTTTTGAAGTAAGTGTTCCCTTCTTATACACAAATTACAAGGGCGAGTTAGACACTTAAATGCAAATTTTGTTTTCTTGTTTCTGCTGAGTGAAGTTGATTTCTTATCATGTTTGCAGCTCTTCTCTTGAATCTTAAATTAAACCGTGCAAATATACCTAGAAATGGACTACGGATGTCTGTTAAAATAGCAGTCTAATTTTGCAGCATTTACTCAACTCTGTAGGCAGTAATCTGCTTGAATTTGGTGAGGCTTTTGGGAAGACTGCATATGTACTGCCAAGACTGGTCCCAATGTCTTTGGGCAAACTTTTATTAATATGCTTTATTTTAATTCTAATTTGTAGTTTAATTTGGTCTAAGTTTTAATGTGATATTTCACAAACTTTTATAAGAGTAATTGAGGAAAGATATTTGAAATAATGTTAAAGTATGTCTAAATTTAGATTAATGAAAATCATGTAGCTCTGTTAAGGTTAGAAAATCCATCTATTTGTTGTATTGGTCTTTCAAACCATTAAATCCAGTCATGTATTGTACACAGCGTATTGTATACTAAGTATTTTCCAAAGACACTGTGTCACTTTTAATGTTTTCAATACATGCTAATGTTAGAGCCACATTTTTTTTCACCATTGTGAATTTCACTTGCATTCGGATCTTGAATCCCTGTTTTTAGCGCTGTTTCAATAAATCTTCTGAATGATAACACTCCCTTACACAAGGATGGAGATGCAACCTCATCTCTAGTGACTGTGACAAACATTGCTGTAATATTTACAGGAGGAAAGTGCGCATCAAGGGTGAAATGCAAAGACGCATTAAAACATCAGACTTAGAAAAAATGGCACAGTTGTAGCTGCTTAATTGCTTTGCCTAGAAAGACTAATGCAACGTCTGAGGAGGCAATATCTAAATAAGTTAGGAGAAGAGATCTTTCAAAGGAGAAAAAAAAAAAAGGGCATAGACCTATTGGGAAATTTTATGAAGAGACTGTGAAAAGCAGTAGAGCTGACGCGTTGTCAGATGTCTTTGGGAGCAAGTTCTTAATGTGCTGAAAAGCGAACTTCAGTGAGTGGACACTTGGTGTTATCCTGTTTGAGCCCAAAGGTTTCCTCTAGCACAGGTGTCTCATTGAGTGATTCTGTCAAGATGTATGAAGTGGCCGTACTCTGAGGTATTCGGTGTAGAGATACATGTGATTGTGAAGGATTGAGGATGAAAGAGGCCATCACCTATGTGGTAGTTAGCCGGTATATTTATTCATGCAAAAACAAGTAAGTTGTGTCAGCTGGAGCAGGATGGTGGAAAGGGGAAAGCAGAAGGGTGATGGAGTGAGGAAGGAGGTGCAGCAGTGTGGGGTGGAGGAAGGCAGTGGTGTGTGGTGTGGGCAAGGGGGAAAGAGCTGCTCAGCGGCAAGGTGAGCCTGCACCGGGTTGTGCTCCATGAAGGGCAGGTGGAGAAACAGGCACTGTGCTCTGAAATGGGGGATGGAGAAGCAGGGAGGCCCAGATGGACATGGGGGATGGAGCAGCAGGGAGGCCCAGGTGGAGCCAACTTCTGCAGAGCTTTTTTGTGATATTTAGCTGCAGTCTGGAGCTTTTAGGGCTGCTTTTAGTGTGGAAGCTACTGCTCCACATTCGTTCCCCTAAGCCCGTGGCAGGGATTTCTGGTTGACAGCCCCTGCACCAAGGGAAAGGAGAACACTCTGGGCTTTCCCGGGCTGCCAGCCTTTCGCTGGGTCTGTTAACGTGGGCAGAGCGCTCAAGTTTGCCTCTCTTGTGCCCCAAACCCGGTGTTTTCACAGTTCCCCCAGATCTAACACCCCCTCCCCCGATTGCCTG
>NW_010139946.1:9536-22563 GCF_000699245.1 Pterocles gutturalis | reverse complement strand
TTCCGTCCCCCTTCTGTACAGCTAGAGGGCCTCCCTGAATTTGCACAATAAAGCTGTTATCGGTGCTTAATCGCTGCTCTGAGGACTACAATGAGGCCTGCTTGAAAAAGAGTTTCAACATCTCTACGCTAAATCGAGAGACTGGGTCCGAGTCCCTCCATCCCCCCCCACCCTGGTGTCTTGTCTCTTAAATGGTTATACTGGAAACCACCCTCACCCTGCCAGGAGTCTCTGGTGTTGCTGACACACTGTTGGAAAAGGGGAAATCCCTCCCTGCCCAGGAATAATCCAGGGCAATTAACCGCTGTAAATTAAGAGCACTAGTAAGCGGGCAGCTAATTGCTTGCTTTTCCCTGGGGGTGTTTGGGAGCAGTGGGAATCTGCATGGTGCAGCCAGTAGTACTGCATCAGAGGAGCTGGGGTTTTTCCCATCTCAAACTCCTAAAGAAGGCTGAAGTCCCTACATTCAGGGAAGGCTACTCTTTTGGGTAAACCTCTTTGTAATGCTTCTATGGCTGTTTCTAGGTGGAGCATTCAAGTGTTTTGGAAGTTGTGGGCATAAACCCCACCCTTCTGACTCCAGTAGCTGATGCTGACTCTTACTGTAATGTTTAAAAATTGTGCAGCAAAAACTTGGCAGGGATGTAGGAAGAGACAGTCACTGGCAGGCCTGGTGGTTATAAAACCACGGGGTCAGCTGCAACTGTTCAGAGGTTTAAAACCTGAAATTGCAGAGGTTTGGGCCTTCCATTGGCAGGAGACAATGATGGCTGCAGCAACTGTGGATACGCAGGCAGGTGATCTAGTGCTGCTTCCTTCCTGTGCAGCTGCAGAAGGATATCTCTGCTGGTGTGGTGTGTGATCCTCCACTGGGCCAATGGGGCAGGCGGACGTCCCTGACCTTCATATAGAAGCTTGTTGAACTTGTATTAAATGGGGAGAAAACACTCTTCAAAGAGGTTTTTAATGGTATGACTCCTGCAAAATGCTTTCTCCTGCTTGTTCCAACGTCTGTGATGTAGTAGTTGTTCTGAGGAACCCATTCAAAAATACAGACCTTGGGTGAAGGAATGGTGTTTGTTCTCGTCTCGTTCCCAGGCTAAGAAATAGGGGTGTTTGTCCGTGATAGGTTTCTCTCCCTTTGGCTATTGCTGGTTGACAGCTAGCTACAGACAAAGGCACAGGGGTGCCCCAAGGAGCAAGGAATGAAAAAGCTCTGAATCTATCTGCTGTGTAGAGGAATGTGCAGTTAGGCAAGGATGGGATGACAGACTGGGAGAGGCAGACTCCTTTCTCTGCCAGCAGTGATTCTGTGTAGAGAAAAACGAAATCTTAAAGGAGCTCAGAGTATAACTGAAGAGGAGAATGAGAATGGCGTGGTACATGTGGTCCAGCCTGATCTGCAGTCTCTTGCAAGTTTCTAGCACTACTGGTGAGCTTGTTTGTTTTGCAGAGGAAGGAGAACAGACTGCGCTGTACTCAAGTGGGAAGGCTGTCAAACCTTGGCTTTTTTTTTTTTCTTTTTTTGGGGTGAATGGGGTTAAGCCAATGTCAGACAATCTTGCATGCACCATATTGGAGAACTGCTATTCTGCAGTTGTATGCCTTCTGATGTTCTCCAGGTATTTTCTTTTGAGAGCAAAACTGGAAACTTCTGCAGCCATGAGCCATTTTTGTCTGTCTGTATATCACAGATTTTCTCCTCCTCTCCTTAGCCCTTATGACTCACAACCTTTTTTCTCTCTGGATTGGGAGACCTAGTTATGGTGAGGAAGTGACTAAGTACAGGAAAATCTGCCATCACAGTCTGATCAATCACTTAGTCACACAATTTCATAAATGTATTTGGTTTTATGTAACACGGGCTAATAAAGCATGTAATTCTGGGCTAAATCTTTCCTTGCCATAGCTTTTAAACTGTACTAAACTGACTCTCTAGTGTTTATTCTGTACTTGGTTACAGTGCAAAAAAATGAGCTCCCAGGCAAATTATAGGTGAAATGTCAGGGCTCTCAACATCCCTCACCCCCTGGAGGTGTGGCTTTTTGTTTATAATGTCTCTAAGAATAATAAGGTATAATTGTTTTCACCTTCTGAGTATGCTCTTCTGGAATAGTGAATTAAAAAAAGAAAGTATCTATTTTATCAATACGCAAAATGTTTTTTCAGGCTGGCTGCTGGGTGGACAAGGGGCCCGTACCAATGCTGAATGCAGTGGGATAATCCCCTCTCTGATGGGGTTTGTCTCCTTGGCTGCCAGGGTGCTGCTGGCTCCTGTTGAGCTGCTCCCACCCAGCATCCCCAGATCCCTTTCTGGAGGACTCCTCTCCAGCCGCTCCTCTCCCAGATTAGACTTGTGCTCAGTGTTATGCCATCCTAGGTGCAGAATCTGGCATTTATGCTTGTTAAATTTCATGTCATTGATTGCCCAATGCTCCAGTCTATCTAGATCTCTCTGCAAGGCCTCCTATCCCTCAAGAGCGTCAACAGCACCTCCCAGTTTGGTATCATCATCAAACTTGCTAATGACACGTTCAACTTGTGCATTCAGATCACTAGTAAAAATATTGAACAAAACTGGCCAACTGGCCCTAGGATTGAGCCCTGTGGAGCACCACTGGTGACCCGTCCCGAGCCGTATGTAGCCCCGTTCCTTGCAGCCCTTTGAGCTCTGCCCGTCCAGCCAGTTCTTCACCCAGCGCACCGTCAACCCGCTCATCCCACAGTGGGACAACTGGTCCAGAAGGATACTGTGAGGAACAGTATCAAAAGCTTTACTAAAATTCAGAAAAACTACATCCACTGCCTTCCCTTCATCCATTGGGTGGGTGACCTTATCATAGAAGGATATCAATTTAGTTAGGACTTTCCCTTTGTGACCCATGTTGTCTGTGCCTGATAATTGCATTGTCCTTTAAATGCCTTTCAATAGTGCCCAGTTACTTACTTAATCTAGTTAATATCTGACCACTGAAACAGATCTTCTAGTAAACTGTATGTTAAGAAACCAAAATTGCCTGAAAAGCTGGGTGGTTGGAAGGAACTTGCTTGTGTTGTAGGTTGTGGTGCAGCTGAGACAATAGAATACTTGGTGTCTAGGCAGTAACAACGTGCAAAGTCATGACACAGTGTGTTTGGTGTGAGTTTTATTTTGGTTTATTTTAAAATTTTATTTTAAAAAGCCAAAGTTGTCCTTTAGGGATGATAGTAGATTATATTACTCGTTCTATTAATATAGTCTGCTTTTTGTTTAATGGGAGAGACAAAATGGAGACTAATGGAGACAGTGCACAGCATGCATAGAAGGGTGTTGCTTTTCTAGTTGACTGTTTGTAACTACTGTATGTTACATATCAAATATTAAGATAACTCCGTGCTCTGTGAGGTGAGATCAAAGGCTTAAGCATCAGTACCTATTTTGCCAACATCTGGTTATTTCATTTGCCCCTACATATATCTATGAATTAAGGAAACTTAAAATCACTCTTGAAAAAGTGGTTCACTTCATCTGTTTTATTGGGTAGATAATGAGGATGTTAGCTGAGGTGTGTTTTTAATCGAGTGTCTGGCTCTATTCAGTGCTCTGTGGGCACAGTTATCCTCAGTGAAAAATCAAGATTTGAGCTTGCCTCAAGCTGAGAAACCTTTCTTCTGTTTCTGAAAAGGTGCTGTGTGAGCAGCTGGGTTTTTGTTGCAGTATCTGTATTTTTCACTGAGGAGCACTCAACAGGTGAATTTGTTTGCATTGGTGAAATACAGGAAGCAGAAAGCAGTAAAATGGTTATGTTCTAGGCAATATCCATCCACAATCTATCTCCTGGAGAACTAGGAGCTGCCGTATGAATGAGCAGTTACACACGAGTGCTCATTTTGTGATCTGCCTCAAGAACTGTCAGGTTACCAGTAGCTTGAATAATGGGGTCAGAAGAGGTTGGTATTAGTTACAATACCTGAAAGCTCTGCATCCGTGGTTGGGAAGGTGGTGGGCTTTGAGAGCAATCTTATTCAGCACCGTAAAATGCTTCATCACTAAACCAAGAAAATACTTGAATAAGCAATGTGTCTTAGTCCTCCAGCCTGCAGATCTGTTGTGCTGCCTGTGTTGTGGGAACTGGACTGTAACTTGTTTGTTCCTGCAATACTGCGATGACACACTGTGCTTGCTGTTATAATGTTAGTCCTTTGCTCCAAAAAGCAAGCAAGGAGCCTCTCTTACCTGAACTTGGTGTTCAAAAAAATCCAGAAGTGTTTACCGCCTGCTGATGTGATTTTTTTTTTTTGTTGCCTTAAAACACTAAACTGCACTTCAAACTGATGGTGTTCTGACCCAGCCATGGCAAATGGAGAAGCAGTGGGTTCCAGCAGTAAGTTCCTGAAGACTCAGATTTTCTTACTCTTCTTTTAATGACTTGCTGCTGCAAGTGTTTTAGGCTATGTGAAATCTTTAGGTACCAATGTCTTTTGCACTGATGGGCTCAATGTGTACTGAGGGTGTTGTGGTGACAGCCATACATGCAGAAGCAAGTTAAAGCTCAAAAACCCCCAAGTTTGGTTTTTGTTTTTTTTTTTTCTTTATCTTGCTCTGGTTTTACTAACATCTCAAGTTGAAGGTGGGCTTCAAGCTGCAATGTGAGGTATTATGCTCAGTTTGAATACCCCTTTGCACACCTAACAGAATAGGGTAGAGTTATTTTTTGAATGAGGATATATGGCAGCATCTTCAGCTGTAAGAATGTGTCACTATAGTCTTGAATCTCTCTATCAAATGATAGAGCAAATAGAAGGACTGAGTTACTTCCACATTGATGAAAGATCACAGCGATCAACTGAAGATGAGATGACCTGAACAATGCTTGCTTCTGCATTGTGCACACAAAACAGGATTAGAGTTTGTTCTGACAAATGTGGAATAGTCAAGCGGAAATCTTAAAGACTGTCCTGCTTCACCTTTGCTGCTTAGGCTTTGTTTCTTGCTCCGTACTTGGTCCACCTCTGTGCACCGAATGTAGCTTAGTCAGAGGAGATGACCAGCCACGTCTCCTGTGGCTGAGCTTTGAAGGTGTCTGCAAAAAGAGTTGGCTGGTGGATGTGTCTTCTTTTTATATAGAACCCCTCAAATTCCTACAAGGTATTTCAAATTTAAGATTCACTGCAGTCATAGCTTGTTTCTCAGTAAGCTGGTACCTTATCTCTTAGTAAATGACTATGTGCAAATGCTTTGGTCTCAAAGTTTGGCATAGAGGACTTTGCAATGAAATGCTTTTACATTATTCTCATGACAGCTTTGATTTTGTGCTATTTGGAAGGATTTGAAAGTAATTTGGATCTGAGGGGATTCGGTCAGTCTTGTAAACCAAGTGATTTCACTGGTCTGCTGTTCCCTTAGAGAGAAGATGGGTGATTAGATACATCTGTCTGTTTTCACAACAAGCTTGAGCAAGAGCAGTTAGCTGCTCTTACTGCTCCTGGTGTTCTGGAGATGTGCAGTTGAGGGTGAGGTATCTGCATGTGGGAATGCTGAAGGAGCCCCAGGCTTTGATCAAACTTGAATTAATGCCTGCAAATCCTATGCTGGTGTTGCTTAGTCTATGGAAAAAAACCTGAAAACAACAAAAAGCAATTCTACACAGCAGCTCTCAGTAAGAGCTAAGCTCTCCAGTTGACTCATGAATGCTCCTTGTGGAAGGTTGCTTTGCAGACTCCCTGCCTCTGGGTGGTCTAGTAAGTTTTACAGTTTGCTTTTCTAAGTTCTTCTACCCTTAATTCTGTGCATTGTGAGGGTGGTATGTGATGGACCTGTATTTAAAAGGAAGACATGTTAGTAGATCTTGACCACTGGGTTTCCTGGGTGTTCAACCATGTCTTCATGCATGCGTCTAGTGATACCTGAAGTTTATCTTTTCAAATAGCCCGATTTCAAATAATGTATTTCAAGAGGTGTATGAGTGTGAATTCGGAGTATGCATTTAGTTACAGCCTTTAATGAACTAGATCAACGGAGTTGCATGTTTGAGAGCTTTGATGGTTTGGTGCCACTGTAAAGTTTTGCTCCCATCTGTGTGTTCCTGCCTTGCGCCGCCTCGCAACCCTGGGGGGGTTGCTACTCTCCTCTGTATTAGGAAAGTTCAAGTGCTTGAAGTAGATGGAGCTTAAAATGACAAAAGGTACTTCAGCAATCACAAGCTGGTCTTTTATGAACTATGTACTGTCCCAGCAGAGCTATTTAAAACCTAAAATAGGTTGGTGGCGAGGGAAGCGAATGTGGGTGGGGAAACTATTTTTAAAAAAGTGAACTGAGCTGTTTCAGGGAAATCCTGGATTTTAGGGAACCGTGACCTAAATAGATATGAAAAGGCAGCCAGCCTAATGACACCCTGTACTGAAAAGGAAGTTGCGGGATTTGTCTAGCACACTGGAAACTGTAAAACTGAAAATCACAGGATGATGAAACAGCTTTACCTCACGCTTGACTGTGCCTGCAGTTAAATTTGGAGGGATGGCTCATAGTCTGGGCAGTCAGATCCCACAGTAGGGCTGTGTTCTAGCTCCTAGAAGTCTGGCTATTGTTCAGCTGCTCAGCGCGGGCGGCGAGCTGGCCAAGAACGCCATGTGCCACACCCAACAGCGCTCTGGATCTCTGTGACAGGCAGCCCTGCGCTCAGCTGCCCCTCTCCTCACCACCCAGCTAAGTCCTCGGTGCCTCTTGGTTGAAGAACAGAGAAGCATGCGGAACAGATGTGTGCTGCTGGCTTGTTCACCCAAACACGAGAATCCTTGGGAAGGAAGAGCTTGGTCACAGCCATGATCTTCGTGCTGTCTTCCCTGTGGAAAGTCTCTTGATTGATAAGTGGAGCATCTGAGCATGTTGTTTTTATTTGCCCTCAATTCCAGGTTATCTCTAAATTCACCTGTGGCTAAGAAATGTTTCGGAGACCTTTGTGTAGGGATTGAATATTTAGTCTGTCATCAGCCTCAAGTACTTGCTGTCCACCTGGTGCCTCTGTGCAGCTCACACTCATCTTGTTAGCGTCCTGTCCAGATCTTGTTTTGAGCCCCTTCCAGCAAAATAGCTGCTTGTAATTTTGTCAGATGTCTGCTGGATGCTAGGTTTGGAAAGCATGTTGGCGGTCTGGAAATGAATCTTGGCTACCAGGTTTGTCTGCTTAACCCCTTGAACTGGGTCTTTGCAGCTGTTAATGGTACCGGGAAATCCCCTGCCTTTGCAATGGAGCTTGGGAGGGAAGAACTAAACTAAAGCAAGAGTAGAGATGGGGGAAAAAGCTGCCCTCTGAGAGTCTTCTCAGAAAATCTGAAAAGCTTCCGGTGGCAGTGGTGGGGAGTGCCGGAACTGCTTTGCTGGTGAAGCTGCTGCAGTAGCAGCCAGCGTCATAACGCAAGTGTGTGGTGTGCGAGTTAAGGGGGTAGGGGCATAAAGCGCTTGGGCACAGAGTAGCTGTGAGGCATTTCCAGCATGCCCACTGCCGTTCTGCCTGCCCTTACGGTGAAGAGCTTCTGCGACGGCTGTGGTTAAGCTCAGACATGTGGAGTATGATGCCAACCCTGCTGTTAGGGTGTAGATGCCGTAACAGATGTACACTGTTTCTCCAGAGAATTGCACCTTCTAACAGGCACAAAACAAATGGGTGTTTAAAAACAAAACAAAACCTGAAGCTGCCTGGAGTGCAGAAGTTGAATGATGGCCACTGCATATGGCAAGGTTTTGCTTTGAGTTTTACACCCTGATTCAGGTGTTGTGGAAAAGGGGTCGAGGTTTTTACCTTTATTTTTTTAGTCTCCTTCAGGGTTTTGACTAGTGAAGGATGTTCTCTCTAAGTAGCTCAAACAACAGGTACAAAAATAGTTATTTTAAGGGCCTCTTCAAACTAGCTCTCAAGAGATAGCAAATGGCGATGTTAATGGCTTGGAACAGCTACAGGAAAGCAAAGGGAGGTGCATGAGGAGTCTATTTATGAGAGAGGAAATAGCAAAAATAGAGGAATTGATCCATTGCACAAGGTTGTAGGTTGTGTAATAAGTGACAAGTATCTGGAGTTGACTGTAAATGTGGGGATCCGCCCATGGCTTCTCTTGCTGGCATAGCACTGTCATCTTGCAGCTCCTCATGTCACACTGAAGCTCGTTTGCTGTCTGGACTGGGCAGCAAGCTGCTAGCAGCTGTGGTGTTGAGCACCACTGGTAGGATGTGACTCCTCACGACCTGCTTGGTGGAAAAGGAAGGAATTACAGTCACGTAGCTTTAACTTGGGAACATGTCACTAATGATTTCAGAAGCCATGCCGTGGAGGGGGTGGGGGAATTCGTTGTCCTTTTCTTTTTTTAATTGTTTTGAATTAATAGCTCTGTAGTAATCTTCTGATAGAGTAGAACTCTTAGTCCTGAAAAAGTTGCCTGCCCAAATTAGATGACTGATTAAATTGGCTAAATGGTGCCTCTGGTGTTCAAAACTGCTGGGTTCTCCAACCTGTGGAGAAGCGTTGGTATAGCCCTGGCTTGGCACGGCTCTGTCCTTGTGTCACTAGTGTGCGCCTGCTAGCACAAATTGAAGGAGATGGCTCTAGACCTTTGAAACATTGATTGTGAGGAGACTGGAAAGTTGGAGCGGGGGGGGAGGAGGGTCAGTGAAGGCAGCCCAGCCTCTGAGGCAACTGCGAACGTCAGCCCCTTTGCACAAGGAACAGGCTTTTTGAAGCCCTCTGGTGAGCGCTGAATGTGGTTTGAAGGAGATCTCATTTTTTATTGGGGGTAATAACTCTGATTCTCTACCACTTGAGGAGAAAGAAAGAAAGAAAGGAGCCTTAGTTTGTGTAAGGATGCCTGAAGTAGCCTCCCTGACCTGGTGTAACCTCTGGGCTGATAGGCGTGTCCTGCAAGGAGGGTCCCCCCTGGCTCCGCTGGGTTACCCTGAACTCGGCCCCTCTGAACGCTGGGGATGGATCAGTCGCAAAGGGGGACTTAACACAAAAGTGGTTGTGGCTTCCCACACTTGGTCTTGAGAACCAGAAAAGCAACAAAATACTATTGTGTTGCTCTGCTCTGCAAGTGTTACCTTTTCAGTGGCAGCAGGTGTCTTCAAAGAAAATGATTTTTTTTTTGTTTTCATGTGAACATTCCTGTTACCACTGGCTTGTATGGATGAATTTTATTTTCCTTATCACTGGGAGATGAGCAGTCCAAATTAATCTCAAAATAGTCTCTTGTGTTAACAGCCAAACGCATGCATATTTGGTGCTCTGACACTACAGTATGGCAGGGTTTATATCAGGATAAATGATTTGATTTCCTTTTTGAAACAGATTGCTTTTATTTTGTACCAGGTTTTTAGTGCTACCTCAGTCAATTTCTTTTCCTGACCCTTTTCAAGGCTCTTTCAACCACAGGATACGATGCCCTGCTATAAACCCTGCCCGAAAACTTGTATGCTGTTGGAGTGGACACAGAATCAGCTTATTTTGAACCCTGGTGTTGGATAAAGCAGAAATTCTCTAATCTTCCATGCTTTGCATGGGGCAGAGGTACTTCTGAAAGACTCCGGTGTTAGTCACCAGGTGCTAGAGGAGTGGGTAACCTGCAGCATGGCTTTTGCATGGCCAACGTGCGTTGACCAGCTTTCCCCTGCCCCGTGCTAGTAAATCTGTGCTACGCAGGTGAGCTTTGCTGGAAGTTATGAGCAGAGCGCTTTCTGCGCTGGCAACGCCCCGCAGTGTCTGCTGCAGCGAGATAAGTGTCAGATGCACCCTGTGTCACAGGGCACAGCTGCCTTCCTGCGGCTTGGGCGCTGCCGCCTCCACCCTTTCTCAGTTCAGATTCTGCGAGCAGGCTTCCCAGAGCTGTGACCTGTCCCAGTTTTGCCTGCTGTTGCTGTGGCTCGCTTCCTGGGGCAGCTTTTCCATCTTGCTGTGCTCAACGGCGCAGCTCCTGAAGCTGTGCAGAGCTGCAGCTTGCTGCCCATGCCTGCCGCCATGCCTTGCTGGGGTCTGAGAGCAAGTGCTGGAGGTGGAGGGGGGAATTTGTGAACGTGGGGCCCCACAGCGGTTTCTAGATCTGAGCTGGCTTGCTGCTATGCTGTGTGACACCTCCCACGGCTTCGGAGGGCACCAGCGCCAGCAGAACTGTCTGTCCTGCTGGGATGTCAGCTGGCGGTGCTTCTCCCAGCTCTTCCTCACTTTGTCATTCCGACAACTTGCTTGTATATGATAAAATCATCCTGCCATTCAAGTAATTTGCTCTTTTATGATTTTTAGTTTAAATGCTGACCTAAGTATGAGATTTTATGGACAGGGCGATGCTCAACCCTATCCACCACTTGTTTTTAAAAGAAGGAAGTTTGGGGATTTTTACATGAGCTTTATTAATACCTGTGGTATATGTAGGGTAGAGCAGTATATTGCATAGCTCTGCACATAAATCCAGTGGTTACAAACCCTCCTTGAGGACTTGATCCCGTTTGATCCCTAGGTTGCTCAGCAGCGATATGCAGTTTCCAGTGGAACCTGGAGGATGCTGCTGGTTCCTTATGGTTTTGGTTTAGGGCCCAGTGATGTGTGTTCCATAGCACCCTGGGTGTACGATCTCCTTCATCCTTGTGCAAGGCCGGGGGGGTGATCAGGGAACAGGCCAGAAAAAATATTTGTTACTGAAGCAAGTAAGGGGAGCTTCTTTCTGTGCTTCCAGCCTACAGTTCTTGATGTGTCTGCCAAGCCGAACTCAAGCAGTGGTTGAGCCCACTCGCTGGGATCAGAGTATCCAGTCTCTTCTCCCTTTTGTCACTGTCTGCTTAATGCCTGTCCTCCCTCTGCAGGTGGCTTTTAATTTAGTTTTGTTATAGGTGTGAACTGGAATGTCTCTCAGTAGATGGTACTGAGCTGTGGAATTCAGCATAACAGTGGATGAAATTTTACTGTAAGCTTCATGTAAACCTGCCATTTCTTGCTGAGTCTGACTGACAGAATTGGCGTGTTTTGTCCTTTAATGACAGCCACACGTGTCTTGTTCGTGTAGTCTGAAGTTTGTAAAGTTGAGCTCGGTTTAGATGGTGGTTGTGTGCGTAAGGTAACAATGCATAAGAAAGGCAGTAAGCGGCCGGGTCCCTGGCATCTCAGTACCTTCAGAAATTTCATCCACAATCTATAGCATCTTACTGTCTTGCGTTACATCTCAATGCACAGCAGGTGCAGGCTGTTGGGATGTGTTTATAGCTAGTGTATTGCTGAAAGATACAGTCAGCTCCCTATCTGTCTAGCTTTGTCGGAAATGACGTTAAAAATAGGCCCAACTGAATAACTGACAACTACTTCTGCAAAATGAGCTTAGATGCTGTGCTGTCAAATGTGCAAAGAGAACAGAGGATGGGTGGGGGAAGTGCAATTTTTTTTTCCTTTTGTGACAATCATGGGGGTGTCTTATGTATTTGGTAAAATGTTTTCAGATAATGATCTCTGCTTGTGTCCATTTTTAGTCTTAGCTGAATATGACTAAAAGATTTATCTGCAAAGAAGCTCAGTTTTTCTGTGACATCAGCTCTTCAGGCTCTGCACTAAAATCATGAGGGACTCGTTAAAGGGTGAGCCCCTGCTACAGCTTGTAGTTGGGTGCAAGCCAAAGCCCAGCCGCAGCCGGTGGCTGTGAGGGTGATGTTAGAACACGTGGTACTTCTGGCTCGCTGGTACCAAGTGCCTCGGAGGTGGGCAAGCTCCTGCTCCACTATATTATGATGACTATTCAAGTTGTCATCAAGGTCCTTGGCCTTATTGTCCCCCTGTGGCTCCAGCCAAGTGAGGAGCATCATGTCCTCGGCTGAGCGAGGAGGAGGGTGGTGGAGAGGGCTGGGAAGTCTGCTGCCCGGATGAGCTTAGGGGCATGAAAAGGCCCTTTAAGGCTGCTGGAAGGGGGCTTGGTTTAATAAGTGTAATCCCTTTAGAAATTGCAAGCGTTTTCACATGACCCGATCCCAGCCTCACCCTGACACAGGACCTGGGGCTGTTTCATCGAGTGCTGGTGCTCGGGAAGGAGCCAGATGTCTGTGAGTATTGCTGGTGCCACGGGAGGGGCATCGCAGCGACGCTCCTGTGCAGAGCAGGATGCCCCGGCACGCTCTGCGAGCTGGTGAGCGGCCGCTGTCCTCGCAGCGGGGCTGGTGCTGGGTGAAACACAGCCCTGGGCAGCGTTTGTTCTCCAGAAAACACTCGTGTGTTTTAAGGGACAGGGGAACAGCTCTCATTGTACTTGCTATGCTGTTGCTAATCTTGCTGGAAGCCAGAAGGTTTTTAGATTATGAGGGTGCCTTACAAGATCTCGAGTTCAGAGTTCGTCCAGCTCCAGCTGGATTTGATGTCCTTCTCTGGTCAGAGCTGTTGGAACTGATGCATGGTGTTCGTCTGGTATTGGTACCTGCAGTAACTGCTGGGTGAACTGGTGCCCTGTAGCGTAAAGGGTCTAGAAGGGATGGCCTGGAATTTCTTTTCCCCAGCAATAGTCCACTTGATGGCTTGAACCTGGGAAGCATGAACACCTGAAGCTTGAAGCCTGGAGACCCATGAGGTGTAACAGCTCCCTGCATGCAGGAACTCCGGGGAGGAAAGCAGCTTTAGCTTGGGGTCAGGGTTCTGTAGAGATTGATACTCTGTGTGCTGACTCTACCTGTTATTCTGACAGGGATTTCCTAGTGCTCTGTTCCTGTCTCAGTTTAGGACAAACAGAATTGTCTGTTCTACCTCTTGCACTGCTCAACGCACTGGGGCACTAGTACGAGTAACACATCCGTTACTTGCTGTGATGGTACCAGTCCTTCCTGTTTGTCCTGCCATATGCAGCTACAGATTTTCATCTTGGGATATAGTTGTAGCAGGTTATTAGTAGGGCTCACTCAGACCTGGAAGGTAACAGAGAATCATTGCTGCTTGCAAAACTTATTGGGAATCAAAGTGAGACTTGAAGGTATACGGGCAACATTAAAATTTCTGAAAAGATGTTGCAAATAGGTGCCTGGTACTGCTCTCTGTTAAGTCTG
>NW_010139946.1:0-9505 GCF_000699245.1 Pterocles gutturalis | reverse complement strand
TGAACCCTGTGGGAGGAGGGTGGTGGTGTCCTGCAGCTTGTGAAAGCTTTTGCCTGTCCAAAGGAGCTTTCTTGGCTGCAGCGGCTCTGGGGCTGGAATGGTGTTTTCCGTGCGACAGGCTCTGTCTGTGCGGGAGGTCTTGCCCTCGCTGCAGCACTGTCCTTGGCAGCAGGAAGCTCTTTTAATACGCTCTGGTAGTGGTGATCTGTAGCTGTGCTTGGACTGGTAGAACAATGGTAATTCCTCAAATAGAGAAGAAGAGGAGTTGCTAGGTTTTGGGCTCCTTCCTGTTGCTGTTAGGAAGTGAATCAGTTAAATGTGGGCTTTTTTTTTCCCTCATGTTTTTAGCTTCATGACTGTAAATTTGCCAGTTGAAATGCGATACTTGAATTTTCTTGTGATGGGCAAGACGGCCTCCTCTGGAAGCTTTTAATGTAATTTTGCTAGCTGTTTGCATGCACAATGTTATATTGAATGATGATGGAAGGACAAAAGAAAGCTATTTAGAGGTCACCTGCTGGGGTAATTCTGGTGCTAGTTTAAGATCTAAGAAGAATTTACAGGGTTGCAGACACTTGGATGCAGCAGTGAGTGCATTATAAATGCTATGATGAAAAAATCCAATGAGTTGCTTTAAATAGAATGTAAGTATAAATTAGTCCATTAGGATAGTATTTTTGGTAAATCTGTTAATGATGAAATCTGGTAAGTCCTCTAGATTTGTATATGCTCAGCAGTCCAAGTTGACTATCTTATTGAGAAGCATTTTATCCTGTTTGCAACCTAAATGATAAGCAAGCTGATGGTTATGCCTACCCTCAAACCTGGGAAAACCTCATTAGATGGTTTAGAAATACAAAATGTAAAAGCTTAATGCTAATGAATTGAGGCTCTTCTTAGAATAGGCATCGATGGTAAACTAGGTAAATAGTATAAAAGTGCTTTGGCTGGGAAATTCTCAAGGGACAAGGCAAACAAGTGTCTAAAATTAGATGGGACTGGATCATGCTGGCTTTCTTCTGGTGTAGCACTTCTGTTGGGTAACCCTTGTGTAACACCTGTGTTGGGCAGCACTTGGCTGTGAATGCCTCAGTAAAGTGGTCTTGCTAAAAGCAGGACTTAAATGAATGAGGAGGATGAAGGTGAAGTGCCTGGCAGGTGTCGGGTAGAGGTGACAGCAGTCTGTCGGTCTCTCGCAGTCTGAGGGGCAGGCAGAGCACGTTAAGGTCGGAGGAACTGTCCTACCAAGAGTGAGGTGGCCCCTGGGTGTCTTTCAGAACAAAGCTCCTTTGGTGCGTGGTTTTCCACCCTTTTTAGATGCTGGGAGAGCAGATTTGTATTTCTGTCCCAGTATGCAGGCTCTGGGAACAAAACAAAACCCTCAGTAAAGCTGCATCTGCTCTGGGGTATCGTTGGGGTTCTTACCTGCTGCTGGGGATGCAGACGTGTCTCCCGCCACCTGTGATGGTAGAAACTCACTTTGTTGTTCCAGTTCACAACAACTGGCTTAAAAACCTGGCTTGGTAGAGTAGGGGGGAAAAAAATCTTTTGTGTTGTTTCCACACCAATGAGGCTAAACAAAGCTCGGTTTTACAGCAAACTAACTGCTTGGCCGATATTAAATTACTACAAAACCAGTGGTTAAAATGTCACCGGCACAGCCCAGGACGTGCTTTAGCCGCAGCACACTGCTGAACGTGTTAGAGCACCAGCGCTGCCGGGGTGTGGTTCGCTGCAGCAGGAGCCGTTTCCTGCGCTGTCTCAGCTCAGGCTGCCTTCCAAAATAGCTCAGGCTGGAGTTGCCAGTGCAGACCCCATGCAAGACTCTGCCACTCCTAAACCTCAGGTTGCTACTCATCTTGGGCCCAGGGGGCTTCTGTTAGGGGAAAAAATATCTCTCTTCCTGTTGAAGGCACTAATTGCAGGGTGAGAACTAGACAGATAGCTTAAGTGCACCAAGTGGGTGACAGTGGAGGGGTTTTGCTGGTTCCAGCATGGGACCTTACTTTACTGTGCTAACAAAGATGTGAGTCTTACAAATGAGTATTCTGCATGACTTATGAGGAGATTTGCTGAGGCAGCTTTATTTTAAATTTTAAGGTCTGATTTACTCCAAGTAACTTAAAAGCCTATTCAGGCACAGGTTGCAAAGAGCTGCCACAAATGTTTCGGTTCAGCTTACCAGTGCTTTCTCTGTGCTCAGATACTTCAGTGTTCAATCGCCTCTGCAGATGGTACCAGATAAAAGTAGCTGCTGTGTTTTATCCATAAACAGTGGAGCAAAAAGACTATTTTTCTTTCATGGTAGTGGGTACATTAGTGTCTTAGGTGAACAGAAAGACTTTTGGGATCAAACCAACTTATTCCTGGTCTGCTTGTTCATGATATCTTTGCTCCAATAATGTCTGAGCAGCACTCCTTATGCACATAACAGTTAGAACTGCAACTCTTCTTGACTTCAGCTCTGCTGTGCTAAGCCTACCTTGAACCTCTTACAGAATGCTTAAATTTTTAGCTAAACTTTAAACAAGAAAACCTTTAGGTTCATCACTAGGGGATATCAAGTACAAAATAATGGTGCGCCTAGGCTCAAGTAGGCTTTTTGGGAAGGTTAAAGATGTGTTTGGATGTAGTGGTCTCTTTTGGCACTTGACTTAACCAGCAGAACGCTTCTTGCTTAGGGGAAAAAAACTGGTTGTAGCTGTCTTGCAGTCTTCTCCTGCTTTCTTAGTAAGCAAGAGGTGAAATCTGACTGTATACTTGGTAGAAATACGGAGATCAGAACTGACTGTGATCATATCAGTATCGGGTGGTTCCTTGAATGTTTCTCTGCTTACTCCAGCTCTTTTGCTCTCCAGTGCCACGTGGGTAACTTATAGTATAAATGTGAGTTTTCAGTTATTTTTACTGAAACTGCTCACAGCATCATTCTCCCCACCCCTTGCCCCTGGAAGGCTGGTGGAGTGTGCCAAGAGGATTGATTGCACTGAAGAGCAAGTAAGCTAGGAGCTGTTGATGTAGGGTAAATGGCTGTTGGCAAGAAAGAGAACTATGAGGGCAAGGTCTGTCTGCTGGTGTCTGGTGAATATCTCATCTGTACAAGTTTAAGTTTTGAACCTTTGCTTTGATGGAAAAGCATTAAACCAGTTTGATGTAAAATATCTGCAGCTTGTGTTCATAAATCATGATAGATCTTTTACCTTTTCCAGCAGATAGGTATGCAAAAAGAAACGAGTTCTCAGGCAGCTTGGTGTACTTGCAGGGCTTACTTTGCCTGGTCAAAAGTGAAGGCGTCTGCATTCGGGCAGGAGTATTCCTGTCTACCCCTGAGAATCTGTGCGATGTTTTCCAGTACCAGTGGGGAGTTGTGAGTGGAATTGGCTATGTTTTACACTCATCTTTGAGGTGAAATGCCTCTGCTGTTTAACTTGCTTCATGAGATCTGTTGGTGAAAGATGCACAGATGTCTTCCTGCTTCTGCGGGATGAAACAGCAAACTCCTGTGCTGCAGCCTCTTGCTGCTTTTGTTTTGTGTGTGAGAACATGGTGGTGAGCCTTTCCTGTAAAGCCCGTGTGACACATAGTGTTTCTTTTGGAAGGACATAGTTATCTTACTACTTAGGTCTAAATTGTCATGAAATCTCAACTGCAATATTAAATTACACCTCAACCATTTCTGCAGTGGTTAGAGATCTTTTACCTTCCTGAAGGAATTAGGAGGCAGTAGGCAACGGCACAGAGACGCTTCTACTGCATGTAGTAGTGCACGTGTTAGTGCAATGTGCATCCTTTTTGCCTTAGCACCTGGGATCGTCCTTGTGTCCTGTCTGCTTC
The DNA here is from genome assembly GCF_000699245.1 of Pterocles gutturalis. Taxonomy (NCBI): domain Eukaryota; kingdom Metazoa; phylum Chordata; class Aves; order Pterocliformes; family Pteroclidae; genus Pterocles; species Pterocles gutturalis. The sequence continues at coordinate 5,671 of NW_010139946.1, read as the reverse complement.
ATACCCATAGCCCTTGGAGCATATTGGGGATTGTGCTTTATGATTTCTCCTAATACCTGTGGGGACTGGAATAGTATTGTTCATATTGACTAGTCTTCTGTAGCAGGCCGAGTTGTTAATGCTTCTGGGGACTTCCTTGACACTCCGTCTTCCAATGGAAGGTTTGGATGTCCAGTTGTGTGTACCGATGTTTGGAACATCTCTGGTGTTGCAAGAGGCACCAGAATGTTCTGCACTAGAAAATCAACTTACGCTGTGAATGACCCTCAAATGTGTCAGTGTACAGATGGGAATATTAGTAGGAACAGGTGGGATGAACTCCTACACTGCAAAACCAGAAAGTTATATTCTGCAGGGAAACAGGGAACACAGTGCTGGCAGGGCAGATGAAACTGCTGGCAGTGGCGTTCCTGGAGGCTTGGGAGCTGGTCCCTGACTGGAGGCAGGTGTTGGTTTTCCTTATTGGGTAGCGTCACTTAGAGCATGTGTTGTAATGATGCATTTTCTGTCTTCTTCCAGATCAGCGTGCGTGTTACCACCATGGATGCTGAGCTGGAGTTTGCCATCCAGCCCAACACTACAGGGAAGCAACTCTTTGATCAGGTAAGTGATGGAGCTACAGAAGATCTGAAGTTGATACAGATGTTGTGCTTCTGTTAAGGCAACAGCAAACAATTTCTAAAAGACTTCAAAGATTAAGTGACAGTGTGTATAATAACTTCAATAGAACTCAGCATAGTAAGAAGTTATACTTATTTCTCAAAACCGCTGCATTTTTTTTATCTCCAAGAATGTGTTAGGGGCTATTGTTGCCTCTGAACTGAATTGATGCTATAGCTCATAATAATAATTGTAAAGCAGTGGGTAAAGCAGGGGATGTCTGCAGTCATAATTCCTAAGATAAGTCTTATGAGGGAGCTAGTAAGCTATCTCTGGCTTAGTTGCAAGCTTTGTGTAATGGGTTTCAAAGAGTAGTTGGTCTCTAAACCAGAAGATGCTTCGCTGGGTTTCAAATGTTGCTGCAACCCTTAAGTGCAGGTGAAGGGATATTCTATACTCCCATCAGGCCCTGAGAGAAATCTGAAGTTATGTCCTGTATGGTATTGGGCTGTCTTCATCTGGGTGCTTCAGCCTTCCTCTGCAGGTGCTGTCCAGGCAAATTTCCTCCTACTTTGGCCCAAACAGAAGCAGGGAGACATGTGCAGCCCACAGTTGGAGCAGCTGAAGACGCACATTGTTAATTGAAGTGGTTGAAACTTTGACAGGCTCCACTGGGTTTCTCTGCTGTGATCCCAAAGGCCATGGATTTGCTACTTGGAGGAAAATCTGAACAGTAATTCATAGCTTGAAAAGTAAAACACATCTTTGATTAATGACAAGATGAAGGAACTGCCAGAGCAGATATGTCGGATATGGGTGTGGTTCAGGAGGGCAGAGTATTCTGGGGCCAGCTCTGCATAGTACCCGTCTCAATGAAGAGAGAAACTACCCATGAAAGTCAGCTATTGCATCTGGGGGCAGCAAAGCTAATTTAAATTTTTTTTCAGTGTTCATCCACAAAGTACTACTTTCTCTCGCGCTCAGCTAGATGATTCAACACCAGATACTGTATTTCAACACTAGGTATTGTATTCAACACTAGGTATTGCTCTTTGCAGCCCGGCCCTGAAGTGGAGGGAATAGAGTGAGATCCTAAGGCTTTACTAAAAGGGCATTGTTTCACAATGGGAAAAGCAGAAGGGCTTTCAGGAAAGTTCTGAGCTGCAGTGTAGTTCTCGACTGTCTGTGTTACTACATGGTAGCTCATAGATATTTTAACCCTGTGTGATCTCAAATCTGACAGTTTTTGGTGGAAGTGAGAGCTGGGTTCTGTCCAGAACCCATGTGTGCAACGTGGAACCCCACCACAGTTAGTTCAAGCTGGGGTGACATACCCACAAGTTCACCAACAAGTGAACAGGTTTTTTGGAGAGGTGTTCTTCATGTGGATGCTTCCCATGATTATTTCAATATCTGGCTTCTCACATTATCCAAGCAAAACACCAGGTGCTAAGAAGTGATAACTACTGAAATCAGTAGTGTTTTTAATCTGCGTATGATTTTTTCAGTCAGCTCTAGACCATCTGCAGCTTTTGCTGCAAACCGATCTTGTGGTGGCAGCCGAGGGCTCAGCAACTTGTTTCCTTTTGAGAAGCATCTGATCATGTTTCCGGTATGGGAACTCTTCGGGTCTTAGTAATTGATTTCGCTCCTGTGTGTCCTGTTCTCGAACAGCTGCAGTTCTCCTCCCTGCAGTGTTTCACACAGCACCTGGCTAAACAGGAGCTCTGTTTTGTTTTTTCCATAGTAAACACTTTGTGAAGGCAGAAAGCAAATGCTGTTCAAAAGTAAGTTTCTAAGTTGCTAATGTAAGTGAGGCAGTGTTTGTTTACCTCGGCTGAATTGCATTGTAGGTGGAGCTGGAAGGGGAAATGCAGCAGGGAAACGAGTGTCTGAAGATAGCTGTTAAACATTTGCTGTTTCTAAAAGGTCTGTCAGACACCATCTCCTTATACCACCAGATATCAGAGTTGCTGCAATAAGAATTAACCTGTTTTCTACTGCCTGGCAGCTAGTTTTCCTTGTGGAGGTAGGGATGTTGGTTCCTGATGGGGCTGATACTGAAAGAAGTGTCCTGGAGCCTCACTGGTGGTAGATGTCTGGGCTTTGACTTAATCGTTGGTCAAAGACCCGGCACAGCAATGCTGGGTGTTAGCATGGTGCCACCGCAGTGCTGACCCTCTGCCAGGGCTCGAGAGCATTGTGAGCAGGAAGGTGGGGAGCTGGCAGTCGGTTTCCATCCCCAGAATGAATAAGGGGTTTTGGAGGCTGCTGATGCAGGACCCCAATCCCAGCTCCTGTTGCTGCCCTACAATCAAATCATTGATCCTTTAAGGAAACTAATTGCAAAGGAGGTAGCTATCCCACTCCTGCCACAGTGGGAAACATTTCATCTTGGTCTCTGCAGGTACACAGCAGACTGTTGTCTGTTCATCTTTTCTTTTTTTAATTGACTGAAAATACAAGGTTCTTTTCTATTGCAAAAGAGACGTTATAGTCAGACTTCCACATAAAGGAAAGCAAGTACTTCTTGTATATGGACATGCTCAATCAGATTATTGATCTTTGCATAAAGAACTAACTGAATACCAAACAAAAATGTGAAAGCTTCTAGCAAGCTGACAGGAAATATTAAACTTTCTCCCTTTAGTGTGGGGATGGGGCTTTGAATATATGGTCAGCTGGCATGTATCCAGTATGTTTCAAATGGCTGAGCTGTTTGTGAGGATTAGTTCCTGCGAAGGGATAGTCCAGAGCTGTTTTTTACGGGGCTTGAGCAGAGACTGCTGCTTGATAATCTGCTCACTCTGGCTCAGTTTCTGTACTGGGGTGGTCTTGGGTCCCATGATGGAGTGTGTAAGAACAAAGTTATTGCTGTTCATTTTCTAGCTCCCTTAAACTACGTTGTGCTCCTGGAATTGCTAATCTAGTATTTTCTGCATGACGCTGGTTCTGAAAAAGGAGCTGCTTTCATCAGTGCTTTTTTGAGGGAAGGGATAGTTCCTCTACAAAGCAAACTTAGGGTATTGCTGCGGCAGCACGTTGACCTTCTTGTGTGAAACATGACTTTTGACTCTTTCACAGAAAAACTTCAAGATATTCTGCGTGTTTTTGCCCTAAAGTGCCCTTTCACTTTGAGCTGTCAGTTCTGAGTTAAGCAGAAGGGAAGCTGCTAAGCAGTACCAAGGCTTCAGCTGCACCGCTGTCTCGGTGTGTGCTGCTGGCTTTGTTCAGGAATGTTTAGGCAGTGTTTGTTTACACCTCTTTTGTACAAAGATAGGTAAATATATTAATTATGCCACACATAATTCTGACCTACTCCGAATAGGATTCGGAAGACTTTTGTAAAGCTTGTGTCTAGGGTAGCTTCATGAGGAGGAACAGTTTGAAGTTCCATAGTAATAATGGGTGAGTGGGCTTGAGGTAGAAATGATCCTGTCTCCCTGTGTCCTGCTTTGTTAAATTCCAAAGTAATTTTTTTTTCCTGATAAAACAATGCAGATGCTTCACTGCTTTGTTGGAAATAGTCTTCTGCCCCAAAGTAGCTGGCTGTAGAAATGTCATTGAGCTGATATGAATGCTGCTGATGGGTGGGGATTTCTACCCATTATCCTTGCATCAGGATCTTTTTAACAATGACTCAGGCCTTCCTTTCCCAATCTAAAACGAACTCTATTTCTCCAAAGTCAGAACAGTGACATGCTTAGTGCTCTCTGAGCCTGTAGCAGACCCTGTAAACTCAAGCCTTCCAGTGCTCGCTCCTGGACGCTGTGAAGTCCAGGAGATGGTGGCTTCAGCATTCCCCTCCAGAATAAGCCTTTAGAGGAACCAAAAGCACCCCATCCCATTGAAAGGGATTTCTGTCCAGTTAAGAGCCATGAAGCCAAGTCACAGTTTAAGGAGAAATGTGACATGAGAAAAACTTTAATATCTGTCACTGCAGATTTTGAAAGCATGCAGTTGACCTTCCTAGGAGTCTTTTCCTCAGTTTTGGGAGCTTTTGGGGTCAAAATTAAGCTTGTAATGGAAAAATGCACTCAGCTGTGGGTTAAAGCTGTAGCAATAAGCATCTGTCTGCTCGCTATAAACCTAGTCACTGGTGCTGTATTTGTTCAGCGTTGAGCCTAATATGTAGTGGAGTGTGGGGGTGTTTTTTTTTCTTCTTAGTGAAACTGTAGGATCCTTAAGAGACAGACCTCCTAAGATTCCGAGTTCATGTGCCCTGCTCTGGTTTGCTTATCTGCTGCAGTGAGTTTAATGGTTTGTGGAGTACTACTTTGTCAGTCTCTTCTTTCATGGTTGCTAAAGCTTACAATACAGGCTGACCAAATCCCTCTCAACTCTTGAGTAACTCCAGCTGAGTTGAGCTGTGTTTGGAATAAAAGTGGCTAGTCTCTCGTGGTCTGTAAATTAAGCTTTGTGACTGCAGAGAAACCTTTAACCTTGGTTAAAGGTCCTAACTAGTAGTGTTTAATACATAGGAGATTGGTCTGGAGCACTTGATCCAGCAGATAAAAGCACTGAACTGAAAACTTATTATGGCGCTTTCATGGTAGAGAGCAGCAAGCCTTGGGACAGTGACCGCTTCCTCCAACAAACCCAGAACTCTTGTTTGTGTAACAAAGGCTTGTGGTTGAGTGGTATGGAAATGTGTCTTGAATTTCACAGAGACGTGGAAACTTACTGGCTTTTATAAAAGCAGTAGTCCAAGCAAAAATGGACCGCTTGTTGCTAAGGAGGTCAAGTGGTAAACTTCAATAAGCTTAAAAGCTCAAGGAAGACCCTGTAATTTAGCACTTTGGCATTTTAGCTCCTGAAGGGAAAGTTGGAAATGTATCCATCAGCAGAATGGAAAGGGAACAGTTGAATACTTATGGCTGTAGGCAGAGCCCATCTCGGGTCAGGGTACCTGGAAGACCATGTTCTAAATGGTTTCTGCCTATGGCAGATGAAAGTGCAGGTGTGGCACTGGTTCGGGGCTCTTCCAGTGATGAGGTTTGCTAGCAGTTTGTTCTGAGAAGTACTTGACATGCCTGTCGTAGAATTTAATAGCTAAACTACAAAACCAAAC
>NW_010139945.1:0-210 GCF_000699245.1 Pterocles gutturalis | reverse complement strand
CCTTGCAGGGCCCCCGTGCTGGGTGTCGTTGGGATTTTTGGTGTTGCAGAAAGTGGGCTGAAGGGGGAGACTCCACCCAGAGCTCCTGGGGCTTCAGTGCAGGCAACAGCTTAGAGGGAAATAAATCAGCCTTGAATTCTGGTCCGAAGGTCAACAAGCCAGCGTGACGCTGGAGCAGATGACCCGAGCTCCTGGGCGTGGGACGTCCCC
>NW_010139944.1:9697-15578 GCF_000699245.1 Pterocles gutturalis | reverse complement strand
TGCCAATCCGGCTGGTCCTGCCCAGTCAGGACCTTTACATACTGCTCCTTTAACTCTCTCTCTCCTACAATTGGGTGGGGGTGGGAGTTGTGTGAGCGGGTGTGTGTGGTTTTGGCCCCCAGCCAAGGGCTAACCCATCACAGCAACTTATCCTGATCTCATACCTGAACAGTTTTGAGCAGGAGGTTGGACTTTGGCTTACTAAAACCTGAAATATGGAAAGGACACGCAGAAACAAAGGATCACTCTATTTGAAACAAAATGAAAGGGAGTAACCCTCCATTTACTCCTAACATGTAATGTGAAATATCATCTCTTGCTGACATTTAATCCTATGTATGGAACTAACTGTATGTATATTTTGTAATGTTAACATTAAAAAATGCATTACATTACATACATTACATGTATGTAATTACATATATAATGTTAACATTACAAAAAGTGTTTTATGTACAGCTTTAAGCCAGCCTGTATCTTAATTAAATTTTAGATTACATTTTTTTTAATAAACTGATACCATGTAAAAGCAGAGAAATGCAGGGAATTATTTTGTTTGCTTGCTTTTGGTGTCTATCTTGTTTCTCGTCATAAACTACCAAAGTCCAACAAAGATGTGAAAGTGTCAGTAAGTCCGTTACTGGACATAGTGTGGGCAGGCTTGTGGTGGAAACACACAATTGCACATTTCCCTCACCTGTTCTGAATACTTACAGGTATATAAACATAATACTTATTTTAAAAGTTTTGTAAGAAAAGAGAAACATTTTGTCTTGCCAGATAATAGTTTTCATTCCTTTCTGAGAAATATGCAGAGGTATTCAGTACCTACAGTCCCCATGATGAAACAGTTTCTCATAGAGTGTTTGCTTGAAGGGATAACAAGGGAACTAGGCAGAACAGATAGTAGTGTTCAAAAAAAAAGTAACAAAAATTATTTTCAGAGATCCTTTCTTCAAGAAAAAGAACAACTGAAACCTCAAGCTTTTGTGAATACAAGCTTTATTTATTCAATTTTGTTACATATAAAGTCCTTTTATTAAAAAAAAAGACAAACTCAGTACTTTAGTAGACAACTTTTCCATGTTAATATTCTAATTATGCATATTTTTACTGCATAAAATGATACTCCTGTTCTCCTCATTAACAGAGGTCCAAGGGGTGAGTACAAGAACTCAGCTATCTCCTTATGCAGAATTCTTCATTGCTATCTCAATCCTTGACTGTCTTCAGGAAATCTCCAACTAACTCTCCAGAACAAAACTTGTTTAGAGGTACTTCTTAATCAGAAGAGGTGCAAGCCACACAGGACCATTTAGCCTCAGGGTCAGAGCTTGGTCCTAGGCAATCTTTCATTCAGCATTATAGACATAGCTTAGCAAAATATTTTAGTATTTTAAAATTCATTAGAAGTCATGCATTTTTCTCTGGTTTTCTTTGTTTTAGGAAGATTTGACACAGTCAGTGCAACATATAGAAAATGAGCTTCTGTGTGAAGCTGTTCGTGTGGTCCAAACTGGTGAAATAAGTTCCGCAATTAAGACAGACACATAATAACAAAAGGGAAAAAATAAAGTCCAATAAATGTAGAGGTTCAAAACTTAGGAAAAAAAAGAAGAAATATATTGGTTCTGACAGAATAAAGAACTAACATAGAAACTTCTATGCTAAAGCAAGACATGTGAGTAAAACTTACAAAATGCCAAAAGTCTCTACCAGTTCTACTATGCTTTAGCACAACAAACTTTCACCACAGTTTGCCTGCGTTAGCACTTCATGCATTTTCCTTTCTTGGCTTCTTCATATTTGTCTGAGCAGCAGAAAGATTTGCACAGTAGACAAGGATCCTAACTATGAGAGCAAACAAGAAGTCCCTAGAGAAGTCAAAAATAAGATCAGGTTAGACTATGTGTAACATATTCTAGCTGCATTTAAACCTATTTAAAGGTGTATCCCAGTATTATGTGAGCCGAGAGATTAGATGCCTTGCTCAGGAATGTAGAGACATGGCTTTGAACTTGTTATATCAGGAAAGAATGTATAATCTATAAGGTTTTAAAGTGCAATTTGCCCTTTTAGGAATACAGGATTATTATGAAAAATTCAGAAGAAAGAGATGAGAAATTTTAAATTTGGTTTCTGCACATGGTTTGAAGGTTAACAGATGAGACAGTAGTGTACTGGTTTTGTCTGGGTTGGATCTAATTCTCTTCATAGTAACTTATATGGTGCTATTCTTTGGATTTGTGACCACCAGTGAGGAGGCTGGGGGTGCACAAGATGTTGGGAGGGGACCCCAACCTACCAAAGGAATATTCCATTCCATATGACATCATGCTCAGCATATAAAGGTGGGGGAAGAAGAAGGAAGGGGGGACATTTGGAGTTACAACACTAGTCTTCCCAAGTAACTGCCAGGCATGATGGATCCCTGCTTTCCTGAAGATGGCTGAACACCTGTCTGTCCATGGGAAGTAGTGAATGAATTCCTTGTTTTGCTTTGCTTGCATGTGCAGCTTTTGCTTTACATATTCAACAGTCTTTATCTCAACCCACAAGTTTTCTCACTTTTAACCTTCTAATTGTCTCCCTCAAGCCCCACGGGGGAGAATGAACAAGTGGTTGTGTGAGACTTAGTTGCCTACCAGGGTTAAATGAAAAAAAATTATATTAGACCACCAGAAAATAATTTTAGTGATCCAAAAGTCTTCCTATCTCGGCGAGCAGGAGTTCAGAGAAATATGCATTCCCACACTGACAGGAAGCAGAAATCTAAATAATATCCTCTGGAAGCACAGAAGAGCTGCAGCCCTTTTCCACTAAATACATAAAAATTTCAGGCAGTTTGAATCATTCTTCTGAAGGCAAGTACTTTTTGGCTTTTCTCAATATCTATTTAAAAACTAGATCCTGTCAAGTGACACTTGTTATAGAAACACAGAGATGCAATAAAGGCTGCCATCCTTTGAACAGAATTGTGGGAAGTGAAGACAAGGTGTTAAGAAATGTGGAGTAAGCTAACCAAGTAACTGATATGAATTTGACTTGGAACATAATGAGAAACTACTGAAACACTTCAAATGCTATGAGGAGGGAGGTGAGCAGAATGACAGATAAGAGAAACGACTTTGGCAGCAGCTTTTTGGACTGCAAAGATCTGGGAGTATGTTTAAAGAAAGAAAAAAGACTAAAAAAATACATGTAGATATTTTGGAATAAATGCAAGAATATTTATTATATAATGAAGACACACTTATAATCAGAAAAAAATGCAATGATGTTTAGGCTGCTATTACACACATATAGTTCCTTCTCTCACTGACCAATACTGCCTTACTCTTTAAGTATTCCCTTGTCTGTCTGAACGCATCTTTTATCTCCTGTAGTATATTTAACTCATAAATGTCATGAGGCAGGGGTCATCTATCTGTTTTCTGCTTGCATGGCTGTTTTCACTGTGAGATCGTGATACAAGATTGGGCTTCTTTTTAGTGTTACAGTGATACCGATACTGACAGATTTGCCAAGAATAAATCAAGTCAAACAATTCTAGATTTTTTCTTCAACATAATTTCTGGTTTAGTGGATAAGAGGAAAAATAGAAAGGTAGCATACCTGGTTTGTTTGTGTGTTTGGTCTGTTTTGGTTTTGTCTGTTTGTCACGGCATCCTCATTATTAAACTCAGAAAATGAGGTCTAAGTGGTCTCAGTCAGCAGTAAGATGACTTTACAGCTCACTAAAACTTACGTTTTGAAGAGTAGTTAAGAGTGTTTCACAAGAAAAATATTGTAACATTTCAGATGGAGTCCAGTACATCTATCAGGTTCAACGAAATAACTTGCTGAATTATTTAGATAATAAAAAAAAAAAAAAAAAAAAAGAGTGGGTCCATATAGAATCTCTTGGTGACTGAGAGCTGAAAATAATTGCAATTTCTGAGAACAAAACTAGAATTTAAATAATCTTGATAAATTGCAGTAACAGTTTAAAATCAATAAGATGAAATTCAGTAAAGGGCAAAGTACTGTGTTTAAGCATGAAAAAATCAAAGGCATAACTGGAAAAAGGGAAATAATTGAATATGAATGGTGATTGATAAACTGAATCAAGCCAACAGCGTGATCGTGTTGCACAAAAGTAAAATCTCATTCTTATGCATATTTAAAAGAATATCATATAGAATCATAGAATGGTTAAGGTTGGAAAGGACCTTAAAGAACATAGAGTTCCAGCCCCTCCACGAGACCAGGTTGCTCAAAGCCCCATCCAGCCTGGCCTTCTACTTCTCAAGATCACAGGAGACTGTTAAACTTTCAGCTGAAATTTTTATTCAGTTTTTAAATTAATTATAGAAGAGATACATACATACTAAATTTAGAAGTGACCAGATGTAGGAAATTATTGAAAATTATGTTATAAAGGGATGAATAAAGAAAGCCTTAACACTTTTATTTTGACTGTGGCTATTTATTTTTATGCAGGAATGAATAAGACAAGAAGTTATGTGTGTAATTATCAGGGATTTGGTGATTAAACAGTTAGAAAACCTTCTAAGCATATTTGAGTGTTCCTTACTTTGAATATTTGTTACTGTTGTAATTAAGGGGAGTGTAATGAATGCCTGTCAAGACACTTGAATTATATTTTAGGTCTCTCAGAAATTGAAGAATCCCCACGTAGGACATCTGCAAACTTGTTTGGCTTTGGTTTGGTTTTGGGACTTTTTTAATAACTGAATGTTTGTCCTTGGAATTAGGAACAAAATAAAACAAAAAAGCTTTTGAATATGAATATCTTTGAAGTTTGAATATGAAGACCTTGAATATAAATATTCGTTAGATTATTACATAAATAACAAATCGAGAACTTCTTCAGAAAACTACAAGATCATATACTACTAAGTGTGGACACATGGTTCAGGAGGACCTCCAAAAGCATAATGATTGGAAGAGCACTCTGAGACACTACACATATGTGTTTGTTCTGTTCACACAGCATCCGTTACTGCTCACTGTTAAAGACAGAGCAATGAAACAGAACGACCCCTGGTCCGTTTGGACCTGGTGGTTTAATGCTGTAGAAATGCTAAGGGAAATATTAAATAAAACCTTGAAGACATAAAAAATAAATTAACTGCTAGACCAGATTATCATATGTCCATTGAATCCAGCAGATGATAGTTCAAGTACTCTTTATAAACTTTTTTTTTTTTCCTCACATATTGTTATTTCTGATATTCCTGATTTTCTTTTATGGTTTTCAGAAATACAGGAAAGTCTCAGTGAAAACATGAATGGATTTCAGAACTATGTTCTACCACAGCAGAACTGAATCTCTGTGTGAAAAACAACTACACCACCTGCAAAATGAGAAGTTTTAACATCCTACAGTGTTCTGCCACCCCCCAGGAAATCAAGAGCATGTGTTTGGCTACCATAGTAAAAAGTAGACTTCACATTTCGGTACAGTGCCTGTGGCTCTGATTTGCTGGATTCCTCACTTAACTCTCTTTTTCATTTGTTTTCTTATGAAGAAATAAGCATGTTCATATATGGGTTTTGCTCCTTCTTTTTTTGTGTTTCAAGTGTGAGTCTATAAAACAAATAAGTAAACCATACCCAGTCCCCACAAACCTTTGATAAGAATATAATTAAACAAGAAAAAGAAAAAAACCACAAACACAAAAACCCAACAACAAAAAAACCCCGCAAACAACCCAACCCTCATTACCAAATACAAGTATTTGAGGAAACAAAAAGAAAAGGTATTTTGTTGGATATGATGTTGATGAACAAGCAATAACTGCTCACGGATGTGAAAGCTGGAGGCAGCCTTGGCTGCAGTGACCAAGAGATGGTGGAGTTTGGGATCCTAATAGAA
>NW_010139944.1:0-9687 GCF_000699245.1 Pterocles gutturalis | reverse complement strand
GGAATGCAGCCTGGGATTTCAGGAAAGCAGACTTCAACCTCTTCAGAAATCTGCTTGGGATCATGTCCCATGGGATTTGTCCCTGGAGAGAAAGAGTCCAGGACAGCTAGATGATATTCAAGGATAATCTACTGCAAACTGAAGAAAGGTCCATCCTGACACATGAATATCAAGTGAAGGTAGCAGGAGCTACTAACTGAACTCAGACATAAAATAATTGTACGGCAAGTGGAAGCAAGGGCAGGTGAGCCACGAGTTAAAGCTACTGTCTGATCTTGCTGGAGTAGGATTAAGGAAAGTCAAAGGTGACTTGCAGCTGAATCTGGAAAGGGACATGGGAAGCAGCAACAAAGGATCCTACAAGTATACAAAGAGCAAAAAGAAGACTAGGGAAAATATGGGCCTGAGCCTGAATGGGGCAGGGGACCTAGCAAAAAGTGATGTGGAGAAAAGGACCTCACCACCATGCTGTAACACTGTTTTGCATTCAGGTTACTCAGTTCCAAGTTGAAAGCATCAAGTGAAAAGATTGAATGTGACTCACATCAGAAGGTAGGGAATGTACCATAAAATTAATTCAGTTTGACAAAGCATTTAAGTAAGACTTAAGAGTGCTCTAAAGACTGAGTAGTATCTTGAACTGGCATAGAGACAGCATTGTCACTTTTTTGTTTTGTCCTTTATTAAATGACCCCAAAACATTTAATTCTTAATAGCAGAAAACCAGAAGGTGAATTTGTGAACAGCAGAGGCTGGCCCCAAACTGACTATCTTTTTTTTTCAAAGAAGGATAAGAAGAACGAGGCTAAAAGTGATAGTAATAATAATGCATTGTAATGAAAAAGATTGATTTGTTTTAAGGCGGGTTTTACCACTAAAAGCTGTATGCAATGCAACTCTTCATTTATGGCAGGAGATTTTGCTGTTATTAAAATGAAATATACCCTGTCAGATAAGTAATGGAAATAGAGTCACAACAGTTCAGCTTTAAAAGTCTTGTGTAGCTAAAGCAAAATGTGTGTTAACTCCTGGAAATTAAAAAACTAGGCTTCCATTTTTATAGTTTGTTTATATTAACTGTTCTTCAGTTCAATAAAATATGATTTGTGAATATTGCTAAACAATAACAGGCATAAGAACTGGAAGATATTCAGCACAATATGAATATTAGGATATTAGTTTGTAAACATGGAAGAGAGATCCACTGTGTCGTGCTTGAATTCATGGGTGCATTTGTACTTTGATTTATTTGGAACTCTAGCAAGGGTGTGGGAAATTAAAAAAAAAAAACCAAAAAAGTAAACAAAACCCACAAAGTAAGACAGGATCTGATAAAAATAAATTAATGGAATATCGGATACAAAAATAAGTGCCATGAAGGCTGTAACTTAGTGTAATGGGACTAAAAGTACTGCATGAAATTGCCCCTGAATTGAAATCTTTAAAACTTTTTTTTTTTTAAGAATGGTATTCTGAAATGAAGCACAAAACGTGACTTAATTTATGAGGCTGCTTTGAAGATTAAATGGAAACACAGAGTTTCCAAATCATACAAAAAATGAAAAAAGAAGCATTGTAGTTTTCACCTTTGGGTACAAATATTCCTGATGTCTGTTTAGTCCAGCTAAAATACTGTACACTGGTAGTTCACTGAGACTCGGGTAAGTTGTGTGCTTCATAATCTATTCGGGTGAAGCTAACTTCATTCTTTGCCAAATGCTAGCTACACACTCACAGGTATTTATTAAATGCCTTCTCGACTACAACTTTCAGTTAGGAATAACTGTTTTCTTTCATTCTGCTCTGACAAATCCGTTCAATTTCTTGTTTTGTTTAAAAAAAAAAAAAAAAAGCCAAGTACCTATTACTAACAAATTTTAATTTATTTAAATTCAGAGTGCAGTGAAATTCTGTGTAAACAATTTGAAACAACAACTTACAGCATATTTTTTTAATGAAAGAGAAAATTATATACAGGAACTACAGTAACAAAAAATAGAAGAATGTCCACAAAAATAAATGCAAAATGCAAGCCTTCCAATAGAACTAAGTATTTATATGGTCTACTGGTTAAATGAGTAAGATACTTAGTCACTAGTAAAAGTCTACTATGCACTAAGGTGTCTAAACCTGAGTTTAAAGGAAGTTATCCCGTAAAGAAAGAATGAATAATGCATGTCCTCATATCCCCAAGGAATAGCTGTCTAAACTTGGAGCAGAAGTGCTGGAGTAGAAGATGGATACACTAATTGTATAAATCTGTATTTTTTGCCTAGTAGAGCCAGCAACAGAGAAAAATGTATGGAAAAGAGAACAGATAGATTGATACAGAAGAAAGGATAAACAGTATTTTGAAAAATGAGGTGATAATATAAAATAAAAAAGGACGTAAATCCACTTATGAGCAGTATCAATCATAAAATAATTTTACGTAGTTTTCCAATCTCAGATATGCTACATAGAATATATCTCAAGAAAAAGATTGATTTAAGCAGATGTGGCTGAGAAAGTAGTCATTATTATGTATTAGTAACTGGATGATGCTTAATACCATTGTTTCAGGATCAATTTCGTATGTCTTTGTTCTTTAAACAATTATCCCTGAAAAGATGAAAACCAAACATCATTAACTATTTTTTTTTAACTAAAAGTAACTGTTTACTCAAAAATGCACTCTAGTCTCATGTTTAATAAATGTCCTTTGAATCAATAGGACCAACTAAACAGATGGATATTTGAAAAAAAAAGCTGTGTTGTTTCGCAGTATGATTTATGCCCTTAACATATGAAAAATAAAATTACAAAGAAAAAAAATAATTTCTAAAGTAACGCTGCATTTATAAACAAATTAATATTATCTTTACTTGTGAATATATAATAAAAATAATATCTGAGTTAATTTTTAAAGGTATTTATATAACTGAGGTGGAATTCTTGAAAAGAACACAACGAAGGGAATTTCTTTAATTTAAATTAAACTCTTCTTCTTTAGAAAAAACCAGCAGAATAAGTCTGACACAGTAATTCAGTTTTTCTAATACTGGGACTACAAAATTACTTAATCTTAAAACAGTAGTTCCTCTAAATAAAACAGTCTCAATAGTACTTTAAAGGGTAACTTTGTTTTGCTTTATTAAGCATCATAATTAATTCTTGTTATCACTAATTTACCTTTAATAATAAATACAATTGTACTTTGAAAAACATCTCTATTTGTCTGCCCCAGCACTGTCAGTGCTATGGATGTTGATGTCCAGGCCCAACCAGACACCAGCAAACCCCAATCAGTTCTGGACAGGACAAAGCCACCTGCCTGTCCTCCCTGGCAGACCCTGCCTGTCTTTTACAGTTTTACACCTTTCCTTCTGGTATTTTCCCTCGTGAATCCTTGAGGTACTAATGATCCCATCTCACCAGTCCCACCATGAACTGTGCCTGTGACCTTCTCACTGCTTTCTCTCAGCAGCCCAAGCCCCCATTATGCAGCTGGACTGTACCAGAGCTGGCATTGGTACAGCCCAAATAATAACCAATCAATCTTTTTTTTTTTTTTTTTTTCTTTTAAGAGTCCCAGGTGCCCAAGTTTCTTGAGACAGTAACCAGTCATCCTGCCTTACTCACAAGTCTAGTCAGGAAAACAAACTCCAAGTTCCTGAACATTGGATTTGTCTAATTTTATGGAATCACCTTCATTTGAATAAGAAGGAACCTCAGGATATTATCTACTCACATCTTCTTCTTAAGGCAGGATCAACATCGGGTTCCTCTATGTTGTCTTTGGAGTAAAATGGAGAGACATATACTCAGGGAATGATTCACCTAATGGTTAAAGTTATGTTTAACTTAGAATAGTGGCTGCCTAGCAGTCCTTATTTCCCTAGCTGTGACTACTCAAATATAATTGTCCACATTTCATCAGGTGATCTGAGTGTTTGAGCAAATTGAGTGAAATGATTGGAGACCATCAAGTAAACACTCTCAGAATATGCATAACATATGCAAATAAGATGGTGATCCTCAGAAAAGAGAGGTAAGATGTGGTGGCTTGACAACTGGAGCATCCACTCTTCCAGTAAGTGGGAAACCTTCTTAGGTAGGGACAAGAGTGAGAGAGTTGTGCAGGGAAGACAAACAGTGGTCATGAAATTCTGGGAAGGGTGTGCCACCACTTCCAGTTAGTCCTATCACCTGTATATTGATAACTATTAGCAAGGTGTGAATATGTGTCCTTGCTATTTAATAATCTGGAATAGGTAAAGTAAAAATATTTTTAAAGAAGCACTGAGCCAATGATGCAGCACTGTGCCATGTAGTTGTATGCCAGAATGCTGAGTAGCGCAGGCATACTTGTGAAGTTGTTTCTTGAGTAGAAGTGTACTCAAACACACATTTAAATGATATCTGACTAGATTTCTTTCACATTCTATAGCCATTCACAAGGATTTTACACACAGCTGATCAACAAAAAAAGGCTTCAGTTTCCCTTAAAAAGAGTTACTACTAAAGGTTGAAGGCAGTATCTGTTTCATGGTAAACAATTACACGCCATAGTGAGTTCAGTGAAAAAAAAATATTATTATTTACTAGCTATTTTTAATACCAATTATTTAAAACATTCGTTTTAAAATTTTCAGTGAAGACATGAAGCCAAGTAGGTACCAGTATTCCTTCTGTTAAAAACAATAGAAGTATTTATTATTTTTTTAAATAATTCTGTCTTGTCTATATTAAAAAAAAAAAAAAGAAAGTATGCTGAAACATTAAAATACTCACTGACATTAATTTAAGTGAAGCCAGTACCTGTAGAGCTAGGTAGAATATATTTAGCTTTTGTTTTTCTGCATTTCTCATTTACTTTCTTATAATTCAACCTTTTCCTTTACTGGGCTTCATGGTTTTCTGATAATAATTCCACAGAAGTTTGCGGTAAGCCTTATACATAAATGCCTGAATAGTTTCAGGTCTTCTGAATCAACACCTTCTGCCATTTCATCCATTAGCTCAATGCATATACTTTTTACAGCTCTACTGTGTTAGCATTGCATATTAAATTGTTAATCATACTGCTGGGAATTATTGTTCTTTTGATAATTTATTAATATTGAGTTTATCCCAGAAGACACTTATCAGAGAATCGGGAGTACATTATATATGTATACATAGAGACAAAAAAAAAAAAATTCTAAATCTCTAATTTTGTTTTCCTCTCTACATAATTTAATTTCAATCTTCCTTTGGGATAATAAGATACACTCCCAATAATATATGTTGGAATTTAGCTGTGTGTCTCCTGGTACTGTTATCATAAAATACTCAACAGTTTGTTTTTTTTAATATTAATCTCTAAGGACTAATTTCAATTTAAAAAAAAATTTTTTAAGAGTTGATAAAAAAAAACCAGTCTGATATGTTCTGTAAAGATACTAAGCATCCCTTAGGAATGTAGAATAGGTGGTCTCAGTAAAGACTTAAGGGATGATTCCCTATAGCATTTACTAGCAATACTGAATTTTCTCTTGGGAAGTTTAAATTGAATATCCATTTACTTCCTTGTAAGACCAGCAGATTTCAGAAGTGCCCAAATCAATTCAAAGGGGAGGACAAACCAGTCCCAGAAGTGGACTCAACCATCCCAGCAGTGTGAGGGCAAACCAAACCAATTCCAAAAGTGTGACTAGGAACAGTAAGATAACAGCCAGATTCTGTATTCAAAAATGGTCTTTGTCACAGTCTGGAGTCAGCCAGGTGTCCCCAGGGAGAGTCCGAGGTCTTGTAGATAGTTCATAAGGAGAATTCATCCTGTATAGAAAAAGGAAAGTACGTGCAGTATGGGAAGTTCTGAGAGAGACAGCTTCATTTTGCATAAAATTAAGTCCTTTTTATATAAGAGGCATAAGAGAATGTAGGACACCACCACTTTGAGCAGCCAATAGATGCTGTTAATTTCTATTTTTTGTCTGTAAAAGCAAATAGATTATGATGATTTCTGTTCTTTCAGACTAATTTTATTTTCCCAGACTGCTTTATATCTTTTCGGATGATAAACTGGCATTACAGATTCTGGTTCTGCATTTATTGATAAGTTCTCAGGATTTCTCAGATTTCTAGGAATCTGGGCTTTACTTCAAAGAACAATACACTTCTCAAGGATGCTTCTGGTTCCAATGTCTCGTTCCCAGGCTCACAGCTCCCAGTCTGGCAGGCAATTTCTCTGTCAGTATTTTTCAGAAGATATTTTATTTTCCTCAGTAATTTTCCCTTCTAATCAGGTTGCCTTTTGGGCTGCTTGCATCATAAATGTATGAAATATATTTGATAAAAATACAAAAATTCTCTGAAACTTTATGAAATTATATTACTATGCTTGTTTTACAGTCAGGGACACACAACACTAATTAGGAAACCTGCTTCACAGCAAGGACTAAAGGGACAAATATCCAAAGTCTTCATCTTGTACATCAATGAAAATTCCATGTGCTCCATGTGTGGATAAAGTCTCTCAATGTGAATTAATTTATTTCCTTTTATAACTTTATACCTAAGAGTCTATATGTAATAGTCAATTTACATGTGGTGTCATTTCAAAACAGAAGCCTATTAGCTAATATTTTTTCTGTAAAAAAAACATAAGGAATGGTATCAATGTAATGAGTAATAGTAGCAACTTTGAGAATACTCCTCGAAAAATTCCTGCAGATTTGTATCAAAAATATATATGCTGAAGCTGGTTCTCTTATTATCCCTAATTATCCCTTAAATTCTCAAATGCCTGCTTCCTTGGTGAAGCTAAATATTTAATAATATGTTCTTGACCTATCACTTCCATTAAATATAGACTTAAATACTTGTGAAATCCCTGGGCAAGATTTTCAAAGGCACAAATAATGTTTATTACACTCTGCTGTCTTGCTTTGACAACTCAATAATTTCAAATGGCAAACCTTCCTACTGTTGAAGTCAGTTAATTTTCTATCCTTAAAATCCTATTTGTTTTCCAGTATATGGTGATATTCTCTGCCTCATAGTTTTTGTGATAATGGCCCCTACCTCAGAGCATTTTCTTCTTATGATAACCCACATCTTCTTTACTCTTTTTGCTATTTTTCTAGATTTATTTCTGGGAAGTTTTATTTTATCAGTAAGTGTGTCCATGGATGACATGCTGTCAAAGCAATTTAACATACATCTGTAATTTTTTTTTTTTTTTTTTTAACAGATTGCCTATGTTACTTTTTGGTGAAAGTTTCCTATATGAATTCTAGTCAGGTCCTGGATGTGAAATGTATTTATTGTAATACGTATTTCTAGACCTTTCAAGATTGTCAGAAAAAATAAAACAATATTACTGAAGTAATTTAACAACTCACCCACACTTACATGAACACTCTTACTTCACAAGGAAATTAAAGTGATCATTCACAGAATATGTTGTATAACGGTTTGAAAGCTAAATACCAGTAATTTTGAACTTAAGTGCTTGAAATTTAAAAACTTCCTAGGGTGTTTAATATTTAGAAATACTGGATAATTGTGATAATAACATGGACTACATACTTTTCTCCTGTAAAACACATACACAAAAAAACCCCAAAACAAAACATCTGTGGAAATATAAAATTACATGAAGATACTCACTTGCGTTTGTCATTTTATGGGTTTAATATACATCATTTTAAGGACCTGAATTTTGAAAATTCAGACACAAAATGTAACTTAGTTAATAAAATATGCTTATGGAAAGTTCCACATTTTTGGGACCTACAAGGTTTTTCCCAGCTGTGTTCTATACAGTATGAGAAGCTTACTGTGTAAACATAAATGTGTAATTTCGGGGGTGCTTTTTTGGGAGCGAGGCCTTGTTTGGTTGGTTGTTTTTTGTTTTCTTATTTAAAGCTATTAAGGAGACTACATTTCCCACTAATAAATAAATCAAACACTGAAACTCAAATTGTGCTGGGTTTAACTTTTTACTTTTGATTCTTAATAAGAAATAGTGACCTAAACTATGAATTGCCAAAATTAACGGATAAAGTATTTATTTGTTTTTCTTTGGGGTTGTTTTCAGGAGAACAGAGCTGATGTGTTTTATGTTCTTTTCATATTAAGATCGACTTCTTAACTGTACATTTTGGCTTTACATAGAAAAGTATTCAAAAGAATGAGAAACAGTTCCTAAAAGTAGGCCCTTGTATATCCATTACATTTTTTTTTAATTATTAAATTCACATTCATATTTAGCTTGTAAAATAGATGTTGATGTGTATGATAAGAACAATACATGTCTCACAGAACTGTAAGAACAGCAATGTTATAATACATATCAATTACAGACCGTTGAGATCTCTATCAGAGGAGAGGCCATCAAGGAGGGCATGGTACTGGGCATCCGGTCCAGACCACCTGATGAAGAGCTAAGATGAGATGTTCTTTAGACAATTAGATAGTCTTATGATAGTAGGCCTGTTGTACTCAAAACATTTAATTATGAGAACCCGCTGTATGAGCCACAGTTTGGAACCAGGTGTCTCTTGCTATGACGTGCAGCTTCAGTTTTCGGTAATGCCAAAGGCTTTGAAGGTATGACCACAGCCATAAAACAGAAGACATACAACCAAAAACAACCCAGCTATGGTCCATTGCTGGTCTCTACATAAATACGGCCTGAGGGTATTTTGTTTTTAAAAGGCAAGCAGCTGAAGCTAAGCAAGAACAAAAACATCATAAAGAAACAGAATAAGTCACACGCCCGGTCCTGGGAAAGTGATGTTCCACCCTGAAAACATTCTGCAGTATGTAGTTCAGGGTGGAGGTCAAGCACTAGGGACTGTTGAGAGATGGAAACATCTGGAGTGGAGGTGGAGGGAGGATTGATGGAGAAGACAAGCCACTTTCTGCTTCCCTCATGGAAGAGGTCTTCAGCTTGATCACACTGACCTCACTGACTGAGAATGATCAAAGACCACAACCATCAGCATATAGTATTGTCTCTGTGGTCATGTATGTTCACAGCTAATGTAGGACATGTGTGTTAAGGACCAATGGCTTGCAACAGGTAGCAACACTGGTAATGAGTAAGAACTAAACACCAAAAATATGTGTTAATAATGGATGCCAGTCCAATAAAGTATTACTTAACAGTTTGAAATTGGGCTGATTAATCAGTCTCCTGAACAGTCTTGTTTCAACAATTCGCAAGTTTCAGAGATCTATACATTTATATATACAATACAGGGTGGAGACAAAACACCAAGGACTGTTGAGAAATGGAAACATCATCTGTATGTATGTATGCACTCATACATACACGTACATTTTCAGCTTTGATTCTTTGCTTGAATCTTCAACAAAATCAGCTCTCAAGCAAGTCTGCTTGCTTTGTCTGGTGACAGAGCTTAGGAGAGGGAAGTATCACATGTTCTAGAAAAGGACCAAAGTAGAAATCATTTATGCAAAGTGAGCATACAGGGGTTCACAAGATGGAAGAGGATGCATCCAAGTATGTAGACAGAGGAGGTGATCAAAGCCACACAGAGGGCAGGTGTCTGGTTCCTGGCACAAGGCAATGCCTCTTTTGTCTTCAAGCAAGAAAAGATTGAGGATCTTGAAAATTATAGACTGTTGCATTCAAAATTTTGTCATAAGCAAAAAGTAAAATACTAATGTGGTGGGTTAGCCCTTAGCTCGGGG
>NW_010139943.1:355-5787 GCF_000699245.1 Pterocles gutturalis | reverse complement strand
ACATTTCTGCCAGGCGCTTCCTAGAAAGCGGAGCTGAAGCAGAACTGTCCCTTTTGAAGTGAAACGCAAATATTTTCTATTTTATTGTGTCCCAGCTCGGTGCCTTCCTCTCCCTTCAGGTCTCAGCGTCTCCAAAACCGAGAACCATTTGGCAGCTGGGAGATACCACGGTGTTAAAAAAAAAAAGTAATAATAAAATCAAATAAAGACAAACAGATGCAACCTCCTCCCTACACAGGCAGGAACACGCGGAAAGTACTTGAGAACAATTCTCAGCCCTTCAGTAACTTTCTTCATCACAAATTCCAGGGGTTAACCCAGTTTAATAGCAGGTAGAGCAGCTCCTGCCCTGCGTGGGGACCCCCACACCTCTGTCCGTGTGTCCGTCTGTCCGTGTGTCCGTGTGTCCGTGCGTGCACGCACCAGGACGTGCAAGGACACACAGACACCTCGGTCCAGGGCTGCTTGTGCCCCACGAGCGTTTGGTGTGACTCTACTCCTGTATCCCAAATTTTGTGCAAATCTCTTTCATAACCCGAGATTTAAATCAGAATTCCGGCTATTTAAGCACACACACTCCCTGTATCCCCCAGATCTGCAATTTCTTGCCTTGAGGTGCATGGGCCCCACGGTTAGAAACTGCAAGAAATTTTTCTCTGTGGATCTGCAGAGCTCTGGTGTGTTATCCCCTGCACCCACCGGCGGGGAGGTCTTTGGGGTGTGCACACACATGGACATTTTCTGTCGTGCAGCAGAACAAACACTTCGGCCAGGTCAAGGCAAAACCTTGGTGAAACCCTGGGGATCTGCCTGTATGGCGAGAGATTTTTATTATTATTGTTGCTGTTGCCAGAAACCAGCAAACTTTACAATCCAGATGTTTTGAGAGTGTCAGAACAACTTGCTGCTGCTGCTGCCGTTGGTTTTATGGTGAAATCAAAAGCGATCGCTGGGGTTTATAATCTGAGAGCATCCAGCCTCGCAAAGAATGCAGGTTGCTCTTTGCTTTCTACCTATCTAACCCAGATGCTCCGGGTATCTCCCACTGTTGACAGCCGTTTTCTTCAAAGGCTTGTCTTCAGCCATCCATCAATTAGGATAAAAAATGAGCTCTCATTCTCCTGCATTTGTTTTGGGAAGAGGGAAATTATTTAAACAACTGTATCTCCATTAAACCAGGGAGAGAGGGTGGAGAGCGGATCCCCTTACTTTCTGAAATGGAGCGAAATGCTCCTTCACAAAACATCTGCGTTCTGGGCCACATACCACCTCTCACCTCTCGCTAATAACTATTATCTCGCCCACAAACCCTCTACAGTAACGAAGCAGAGGAGCTGCACTTCAGGGGTGGGAGGAGATGCCTTTCCCTTCATTTCCTGACTTAGTGTGGAAAAAGCCAAAGGGTGAATATTGATGCTGATATCCACTCTAACCTTTTTTATTTCATTCATCCCTGCCCATTACGTTTTTAAAGGCCTTGCTTCCTCTCTTTGTACGAGCACCAGACCCCAGCACAGAACGAGGGTACGTTCCCATTTCAGCAGCACGCAGACATCCACAGACAGGCGTGCTCACAGGGAGGGAAGGTAAAACAGCCGGGGTGCGAGGGGGCCTTTTCCCCGGCTTTCCCTGATTTCCTCCCTAAAGGAGACTGCGTTTCAAACCGGAGCAAACTCGGTAACTTTTGGAAACAGAGCAATACTTACTGAACATCACCCAGGCAGCGAGTAAACTCAGCAGAGCGAGTGTCAACCTTTCTCCTTTTATTGTCACCAATTAGGCATGTGGCGGAATAAAAAGGGCTGCGGCGTTTCCAGCATTCCCCATCCAGAAGGTAGCTGCGATCCTTTAGGACGTGTTCCTTTAAACAACCCCTTTGCCTTTTTTATTTACAATAAACACATTTTTGTTAATGAAACCCCTCGCCCACTTTGCAATCTCCCCCCCCCTCCTCCCCTCCCCAAACTCCATAAAGCTCCAACTTTGCATATCTGAGCCCTGTTCTGTTGGGCTGGGTCCTTCGGGGGTCCCAGGGTCAGGCTGGGGGCAGCAGGGTCATTGTATAGCCATCATGGGTCAATAAGCAACTGGTCAGGCTCTCAATCCACATCAGGCCTTGAAGAGGACTGGGAAATGGGAGAATCCATTCATAATAATAATAAACTTGTCAATCAATAACAGGCAGGAGAAATACTTTGTAAAAGGTAAAAAAAAAAAAAAAAAAAAAAAAAAGAGGTTGTGGTTGTTTTTTTTTTTTTTTTCCCTTTAAAGTTTGGCAACATGAAACTTTACACAGTTTAAAAATGCTCCGAGGGTATTTGTCTGTCACGGAGGAATTTTAAATGATAATTGCTTTAAAATATAACGCTTAAAAGTTAAGGACTAAGTCTTGTAGGTATGAGGGCAACTTAAATCAGAATTGATAAATGTTTCCCAAAGAATATAAAATGCTCTTTGAAGGAAAAAGCAATATCCAGGACCATTCTCTGTCTTATAAAAAGGCTGAAAGATTGGGGCTTTCTTGCACTGCCTTTAATTTCTACTGATACAAGCACTTCTTGAATGGCAAGGAAGAGTTTCAGTTTAAGCTTATCTCAGCAACAAAAATATTTTCCAGCATTCTTTTAATTCTAAACTGAACTAGTGAACAAAAATCCTTCATTAGCAGTAAATCAGTGGGTTAGACATAATGAGAGACTTTCTCTCGTTTATCTGGGCTAGATTTAAAGGGGGAAAAACCCACAAACTGAGATTTCTTCAGATGAAATTTGTTAAAGATAAATTATTCTGGGCTTATCATTTATTAGTCTGCAATTTTTTCTTTATTAGCAGTTGTTCCTGTATAAAAGGAGTAAGAGTCTGGATTTAGCAAGAAGATGGCAAACAACAAAATCACAATATAATATGGGAAACACCAAAAGGCGACAAAAGAATAATGCAAATTCTCTGCTGGCTTTAACATTGAGGCATGAAATTTTCTATCTACAAACTCATTTTTCCTCTTTCTTAGAAGTCTGTTGCTATTTATTGATTTTGGTTTTGTGGGTTTTTTTTGTTTGTTTGGGGGTGGGTTTTTCTTGTTTGTTTTAAAGACATACACTTCTCTCAACGCCACAAAAATAATCTTTTAAATAATAGGGGGGAAAAAAAATAGACTCGTTGAAGACATCAGGAAAATGGAGGTTCCCCCTTCCAGCCTCCCATCGCATCCTTCGAAGTTGAGGGTTCACCAGGACCCCTCCTCCCCGCCTCTTCGCAGGGATTTCTCCGGGAGAAACCCTCTTGGATTTATTTAGCTGCATTTGCTTAGGAAAACAAACAAACATTTATTTTTTCCAATCGGCAGTGTTTATTACGGTATAATTTCCTTCAGCTGCTCGCTAGAAAATGTGGTTTCTTTGCTAGAGGATGGTGAAAGGCTGTTTATTAAGAAAGATTTAAAAAAAAAAAAAAAAGGCAGAAAGTTTGAAGGAGCGATGTTGGGATGATGGAAGCCAGGGGACAGATGGGCGCGTTTGGGATTCCCTGGACTGGGACCCTGCTCCCACACCAGGAAAACACGCACAGGAGCTCCGGAGCAAACAGCTCAGCACAATAAAAAAATACCGACTCGTTCCTCCATCCCTTCAGGATCCTCTCCCCGGGACCTGCCCCTGCTTTGCCTTAAATCTCTCGGTTTTACCCCAAGCGAGGCTCAAACCCTTTCAAGCGCGGGCTGAGCGGCACCATTTGGTCTGATGCAATCTGCGGCTCTTCCCAGGCCTCTCCGGGAGTTTAAACCCTGCAGTTTTCATCAGATTGCACATTTTCGATTTTGTTTTTCTTTTTTTTCCCCCCAAAACCGTGTTGTTTTACGGGGAGGAAAAGGGAACAAGAGCCGCAGCAGGGACGGCCCCAGCCCGCAGCCCCGCAAGCCCAGCCTATTTTCAAACTAAAACCCACTTTTCCCTCTTTGTATTTTGAAACAAAAGAGAAAGGAGCGGGATTTGCATCTTTATAAATTGTCACTAAATACTGCTTTTGTTTGCAGCGGGGTAGTACCTACAGAAAAAAAAAAAAAATCCGAAAAGAACAAAAGATCTGCTAATAGCGGCAGGGATTCCCTGCACCCGGCCCTGCGCAGCCCTTCTCCGCAGGCTCTGCTTTTCCAGAAGCCTCTTCTCAATATGAAAATTAATAAATAGATAAATTCAAATATTGTTTTAGGAAGAGTGGGATTTATTCAAATATTTTTAATTGGTCATGCAATGTGCTGGAAGCTTAGGTTGAGAATGGAGAGATGTTTTTCGGTGGTTTCATTCAATATTGTTCACAAACTGCTCGTGGAGAAGAAAGGAGGGAAATCCTGAAACATAAGAGAGAAATCTTGAAAAATAAGAAAGAAATAATGAAAAATAAAATAAGAAAGAAATAATGAAAAATAAACCTATCCCATGTGAATGAGAGGGACTATCTCTGCCTTTGAGTGCATCTGAGAGCATTTTAGCAATCCCTGTCTCCTGGTAGCATAAAGGTGGGTCCTGGAGCAGGCAGTTGTGAAGTCACCCACTACCCCAAAATGAAAAAAGCTTTTTATTTTTTATTTTTATTTTTATTTTTTTCCCCCACCGTGCTGGCCCTGGCCTGTCCATCTGTCTGTCCTGCAAGTCAGGTCAGTGGGGTTTGGGTCTGCTTCTCCAGCTCCCTCCTGCAGCCTGTAAAATGTACCAGAGACGTTTAAAAAACCAGTGCACCAAGTGATTTGTAGGAATATTTTCATCTCAGACAGCTTAAGTGCCTGTCAGGAGTAACTGCCTCTGATCAAAATACTGGGGGTTTAACCAGCGCCTGGTGCTGGGCTGCTCTCAGCTCCCCCAGAAGCAGTGGGCTGCCTGTGGGTCTTTTACAAATTGCTTGAAATTTATAAAAAAAAAATCAGAATTTCAATATTTTCCTATAAAACACCTATAAAACACCCCTCGTATCTGAGCCAAAGGGCTTTTCCCTCCCCACACAGGGCCCGAGTCTCCTGGTGGGAGCACTAGGCCCATCCTGCCCCAGTGAGCAGCGGGAAGGTGGGATCGCAGCCTCTCCACGGGGGATTTGAGGTGGGAACTGCCGCGGGGGCATTCGCAGAGGGGTGTCTGCTCTATATGGGGGCACGGCCAGGCTGTCCCTGGCTTTAGGCATCTCTGTGTGGAGGGATCTTGGCATCATTTTGCCCACCTTGTTTTCTGGGAATTGTTTCTTGCAAGAAAAGAAAATAAATGAATACAACGATTCCTTGCATTTGAAATATTTCAGTTGGGTTGATACTAATTTCTAATCACTTTTTTAATGGTAAATCCGATATTTCCTCCCTAAGCACCAGCTGCTCGATGAATTCCTCCCTGCTCACTCCCTGCCCTTGCCCCAGCTCCCACCCACAGCATCTCTCCTGTTTTCCTGTGGGC
>NW_010139943.1:0-313 GCF_000699245.1 Pterocles gutturalis | reverse complement strand
CTCTCCCTCCTTGCCCACTCTCTGGGGGGGATGTTGAACTTGGGAGGGCTGTTGGACCACAACCAACCCTCCCACCCGTGCTGGGACACCTCACATTCACAGCAGACAACCCACCCAGAGGAGCCCCAGCCCTTAAAACTTCTTCCTAAACACCACAACTTAAAACTACTTCGAATTTTCTTTTTTTTCTTTCTTTTTTTTTTCTTTTTTTTTCTTTTTTTTTTTTTTTAAATTTTCCTCCCCCAAGCTTTGGTGCCCTTGCACCAGGTCAAACAGCAAATGCGTCCCCGAGAAACCCACGTGGAAACCCCAC
>NW_010139942.1:0-10319 GCF_000699245.1 Pterocles gutturalis | reverse complement strand
CAAACCATTCTATGATTCTATGGTTATGAACGATGAAATGGTGCACTGCAGAGCAGTTGCTGCACTGAAGTCAAGATACATGAATCAATAAAGACAAGATTCCACTTAGGTACATACAAACTCATATGCCACAAACATTCATTTATATTAACATTTTTTTTTCTTTGAAACTTACCTCCTTAGGCTGAATAGGGTCAAGCCTTTCTACAAGCAGCTGTAACTGTTCTTGACTCATGAATGTAAAACTCTGAAATACACATTATAAAATGACCATTAGAATATTTTACTAAACTGAACAGCAGAAGATTAAAATCATCAGTCATTCTGATATCTGACTTTTAATAATTAGGACTTCAACATTTATACTAATTTAACATTAAAGTCAACTTTCTAAGTATTTTCTGCCATTTGCCCAAAGTTTAATTTACAGCAACTAAATTCTCATTACATATTTTGCTTTGCTTTACTTAAAAGTTTCCTGCAGCTTCATAAAATTCCTTATAACAATTCATTCAGTAAGTAATATAGCATAATGCAGTAGTCTGGAAATTAACTGCACATTTCTTGGCTCCTAAAGTAAAATCACAAAAAGTTAGATGATGTATTGCTTTTAGCATTATTCTATTTTTTCCTATGCAGTACTTGCATAGGTGCTTTAGAGCATATGGGTAATATCTTCATCCCATCTAGCATATGCTGTCTATAAGGTTAAACAGCTAGTATAAGCTTAGTACTTCAGAGTGAAAGAAATGTGATCAACTCAGTTTAGGATATATCAAAGGCAGGAAGGATGAATCTTTTTCTAGGGCTGCCTTTCAACCCCCACTGACAGAAAGTGAACAATTTTGCAGTACCATGCTTATTTCATAACACAGAGAGAAAACACATTGTACTTGGTTGAATGAGGAGTCGCTGTCAGAACAGTTGTCTGTAAAATAGCCACTCTGACGTTCTTTCTTTGTTTTACTATCCAGCTCCTTATTACGCATCCGGTCTTCTTCAAACTTGTTAATCAAAGATTCTACCACAACCATCATGACGTTCTTCAAGGCATGCATCATTTCCCTGTATCTTCAAAGTAAAGATCATTTCAATATTAAAGAGCATAAAAACCATTAATTAAAAAAAAAATCACTAAATTGTGAATAACTGAATATGGCATAATGGTACTTAGATCCAAACTCATTGAATTTACAGAAATGAATGAAAAACAAATCCACATCCAAAATGAGCAGCAAAAAATGTGTGTACCTTAGAAGTTTCCAACAGCTGTATTTTAGAGTTATAATAATATTCTTTTTTGTCCTTCTAAAACCATTCAATGAAATACCACTAACATAATCCTGTTCTGGGAGGTTCTTAAGAAAGAAAAATGTGAATCTACCAAAAGGGAGAATCTGTCCCTTTGAAAACAGGCCAGTTCTCATCCTTGCTACTGTTTATGTTTCTTCAAGTTCAACATCCAACTTTTCCTTCTGCCACAAGCCTCAAGCAGAACCAACAGAAGAGAACAACACATCATCCTGATTCAAGATCTTGAGTACATTCATGCACAGAAAATCATTTTCTTTCAACAGAACTAGGGGGTTTTTAAGTTACCTAAATTGAACAATAATATCCACAAGGAAGCAATTCAAAATGAAAGCTGCTTCAGAAAAACATCCTACTGTAAGATGTTGATATTTTATTTCAAATTATTTTTTTACTTTAAGGCTAGTATTACTTATTTTACGGACACCAAAGATATAAATAACCATATTGTGTTTCAATATCCTCCTATCTCTCAAATTAAAAATATAAGAATCAGACATATTTAGTTCACTAGAGCTGCTTCTACCAACTTTAATGAGCTCAAGAACCCTAAGGTCCTGATCTTTGAAATAAAAAGATACAAACAGCACAAGCTGAAAAACAGTCATCCTAAAATTTATTTTATAGGTGAAAATAAAAGCCAAGTGTAGTCAATTAAGAACTGCTTTTTAACATAAATGACTGTACTATGAAAACTGCAAATGTATCACTAAGGAGTTAAATTCCTTAATACACTTTTCCCATAAATACCTTTAAGCATACTACCTACCACAGAAAATTAATAATTGCAATGAACAAAACTGGAACCTTCAAGTGATCCTTAAATGGTATCAAGACCATCCCAGTGAGACTCAGTAATGCTGAGTTCAGAATGCTTGCAGGCAGGTGAAAAGGACCATATAAAACCATGGTTCAGACAACATATTTCTGTGCACTTCTAGATAAGAAACCTTCTAAAACCAAACAGAAAATAAAATCTTCTACAACAGAAACATACACTATTTTTAAATTCCTTTTTTATGAGGACACATAGTAAACAACAGGCATCACAGTAAAATCCTCGTTCCACTAAAAAAAAAGAGATGGAAATGAAGATACAATTCTGCGATAAAAATTAGTGAAAAAAATAGTTCAGCTGAAGTCGTTTATAAAATCATTTTAGTGGCTAAAATATATGAGAGTCAAAATTTGCCTTTTTTGTTTTCTTCCTCCACACACATAAAGATGGCCACTGATGCTAAAATAGCAGGGGATTGGTTGGTTCTTTTTCATTTTTCAACAACCACCATTTCAGGTGCTCACTTTAATTTCACCGTTTCCACACTAACACTTCAATCTCAGTAAGGCCCTCATCATGACTCTCTCCGACAATCAAAAATACAGAGGCAAGGACCTGATTCACTATGATGACAGAAGTATACTGTGTTCTTTAATTAAAGAAACAATACTTTAAGCATTTAAGCATTATGATGTATTTAGGTTTTGTACAGGAATTCCAAAACTCTATGTGATGCACAGACTAAACTTATGAAGTTTCATGTATTTTCTGGAAATAACAGCTGTATAACGCTAAAAACCATTTTATAAGTACTACTGACAACTGCTTTAAAGAATCACAGCAATTATCTGCCTATGCAAATTCAAAATCCAAAGCATGAAAATGCAGTAAGAGAGCTACCAGCCTCTGTATTAAAAAAAAAAAAAAAAAATAAAGCTATTTTAATGTCCCTAGCAAGGTGAATAGTAGCAGAGAAGAGATGATTAAGAAAGTAATTTAACTGGTACTCACAGAGGTTTTTCTATTTAGGGCTTCTTTACTAAATACAGTGTTCAAAGCCAATTAATCTGGACCATAGACCCTGTAATATGCCAGCATGTGGTTTTGCACACCTACTGATTTCTGGACATCTGACAGTCTGAGTCAAAAAATCTTGGTTAGATACAGTTGGTCCACATACCAATTCTACGTTATTACAGACAACGCTGCAGAAGTATGTTTGCATGTACACTAAAATACACAGCAAGATAGCTCAAATTTCAATTTTTAAACTCGTCAATGAAAGCAGATATGACTTAACACACTACTCTCACAGCATACCTGGCTAGATACCAAGGAACAAATCTTAAAAAAAAAAAATACACATGAATTCTATTTTTTTTTTTTAAGAAAACAACATTGTCATGCAGACTCTGCATTTATATCTAAAGAAATTATCAAAATTTAATACCTGATAAAACAATTTTTTCCTTTAGGCCAACTTCCATATCACAACTGAGTTTAATTTGCAGCTAGTGAAATAGTATGAAGTAGTGATTCTTTTCTCAAATCTTAACTCTGCCCAGCTCCAGTCCTAGGTACCCCAAAAACTTCACAGATTTGCTACTGATCTTTTTATGCAATAGTTCATAATCTTAATTCAAGAGTGAGACAAAGCATGACAACTTGCAATGTAGGGTGGGAATATCTGAATTGCTTACACTGATTTTTGAAAGCAAAGAACCAGTTTTGTTACCCATTGGTTCAGAAGTTATTTTTTCAAAACAAGTTCTTGAAAGGAGAAAGGAAGATAAAGACCAAGAGGAAGCAAAAATGTCAATTACACGTATATACTCACTCTTTTGATTCATGAGTCTTCTTCGTAACATGTTGGACCAGTGTATCATAGCCAGATACTTCACCCTGATTTTGAGCAGAAGTACATTTTTCTGTTTCTTCTTCAATCACAGATCCCACAGTATTATTTATATATTGTCTAAGGTATTTCACAAACTCATAGCTGAAACCAATATAAAAAATTAAAATGTAACAGATATCCTTAAGCCCACCATCAATTTTTTTTATTTTTTCCTTCACACTCTGCAGCAACTGTCTAACATTATATTAACATTCCCTATCTTCTCACCCAGCAGACCTGTTATTACTTTAAGGTGAGGGCTTAGGACTTGGAGAGAAATAAAATTCAACTGTGTAAAAAAACCAAAATGATGTTTGATTTTCTTCAATATGGTCATTATCAGCACATTCCAGGAAGCAACAGTACCAAAGAGTTTCTAATTTCCTTTTGTGCTGCTTCTAAATGTAAAAATCTACTCAGACAAAAGGTTAAGGATTTGTAGAAAAAAAAAATATCATAGAATATCAAGAAATCTCAGACTTTAAATTCCAAAGAAACATTAATTTGGAGCATGCTGAACACAGCACTGTCTTATGGAGTCTTATTTATGCAGTATACATACAAAATGAGAGGAAACACAGAAAACACCATTTATAAATTCTAGCATATAAGCATGTGTAAGGCTTACGAAAGTCTGTGTCATGACAGCACGCAGATTTCACTCAGCCAAACGGACAAACTAGCTGTCTGTGATTACATGTACATGTTAAATGTAAGGAAATTGGCACTTTGTGCTCTTATTAGATACTCACAGAAACTTGCTTAAACAAAAGAATAATCAGAGTGGCATTTCAAATGAAAGACTCTCACTGGGTCCTCAGACTGTATTAGCTATAAAAATAGCTAAAAAGTAGTGTTTAGAACATATAAACATTTGTTTTGGTTACTCTTCTGATTTGTATAAATGACAAGGCAAACAGAAACACACAAAAAAGTAACCATACATAAACAGTAGATGCATCATAATATTTTAATTATATCAAATGCAGATGTGCAACTATTTTGTGTTCATTTGGATAAATACAGAGTGAGAAAATTTCAAACAAAAAAGTCAGTTCACCATGTAGGTACAGAGTCCAAAGCTATAAAATGCAAATGTAAATAAAAGCAACTGTTACAACAGGCAGAAGCTTTTGCCTTTCTTGGGTATTGGGAAAAAAAAACAAAACAAAACAAAACAAAAAAACCAAAAACTAAACCAACACACCAACCAGACTACATTCAAAATACGTAAAAAAAAAAAAAAAAAAAAAAAAGCACAGAAAACTGTGTCTTGTCTCATGATACATACTTCCTCACTGGATTGCCTACCTCAAGTTCCATCAGGTATAACAGTGCTTTTCCCCTACCCCCTTATTTCCATTCTTTTTCCACTTTTGTTTTCAATGAAAGTAACAGAAATACATCTCAAGAAAGATGTAAACATGTTTATTTGCATTTTCATTTGTCTCACAGGCTGGCTTTTTACTTTTGCAATAATGAAACTTTACGCGACTCTCCACTGAATTAAAGCTTTCATAACACTTTCTCCTATTTGTTTTATGACAGTAACATTTCCAGGATGTATGTTTTTGCAGTGACTGCTTCACTCTGAGATACACAGCAGGCACATCATTATTCACGCCACTAAGTTTATGCCTGCTTGATGTCCTACCCTTGATCTTCTGCATCATTCTTACACCTTAAAAATGTTTTCTAACAAAAAAGTGTTTCAGCAATGATAGAACTACTATGTCACATACAGAATCAACTCAGACTGATCTTACTGGGCTTATAAAGGAACCATCAGGGGGAAAAAAAGTGCTAAAAAACCTCCATGACTTTAATTTAAGGAAGAAATACAATAGAAAACATGCTACTTAATTAGTTAAAAATTCTGATTTCTACTACTGCTCATAAATTTTGAACATTATTCAGTTTTGCTCTTTATTAGCTTTCTGAGAATCCTGTGTTTGTCTTTTCCACATCAAAGTGGGAACACAGGATAAAGTAAGGCCTCAAAATCTGATAAAATTACTGAGGTAAAAGAACCATGAGGCAGAAACAAGGCTGATCAAAATGCTGAGCTGAAGTAGTATATTGGACAATCCAAAAGCACACACTACTAATAAAGGAGCTTGCGGTCTGGATGGACAGACTAAGGGTCAAGGAGAAAGTTTCTTAATGGTCTCACTAATAAATCGCCATATGACCTCTCTGACCTTCCATGAAAACCAAACTATACTGCCATGGGTCGTGAACAAGACTAGAATACCTCCAGAAATATTCCAGTGCCAGAGAGTAACACTCACATTCTGCATTTAAAGTATCACTTGATTTTCCACTAAACATAAGTTAAAACTTTTCTCATGAAAAGAAAGTATCTTTAGGATCAACAATTTTTTAACATACCAGAAAGAGTAATGGATGCCACGGTTTCACTGTTCTAAAGGGGCAAGATATGTATGCATTGTTTCCCTCAGTTGTAGACTTTACTCTCTCATCCTGGGTAGTCTCCTAATAAGTCCTCAGAAGAAATACTGACAGAAGTAATTTCATGGGTTTTTGGTTGTTTGGGTTTTCTTACTATGTACATTTTCCTTTAAACAAAAATGTTTTTCTTTCAAAATTACATTTAATTTTCAACTTTGACATGTTTATAAGCAAGTTTTTTTTACTCTTGTGCTTGTGTCCTGGTAAATTGGTGCTCAAAATTCACAACACTGCCAACAAAAGTGTTATCTGATACAATTTGTAATACAAAATAAAATTGAGCTAAAATACATTTTAAAGCATTTAGCATCTTCAGAAGATACAAAAGCATGAAAGTTTTAAAATTATAGTGAAATTTTAGATAAACCCTAGTTCTGTTTCACTCATTTACTTTTACCTAACTTCTACCACTGACAAAACAATGCTAAAAACTAGACAAATTTAAGAGAATGTAGATAAGTGCTATTTCTGAAAAAAACTGGCAGGGAACCAGCTTTCCCAGTAGAAGTCAGGTCGCAGAACTCTGGTCCTTATTAAAATGTCTTCAAGGTCATTTCAGCTTGATATTCTCTTGACTTGTCATAAATGTATACTAAAAATCTCCCATGTAGTAAAAAAATAAACAAGTTAGAATACCATTTAAAGAGGAGTGTGGGCTCCAGAAATCTAGATCGCATGTAAGTGAGGTGACACTGTCAAGTCTGATTTAGCAGAAATGTGATGGAGATATATTTTTGCTTTATTCAAAACATAAATTAAAAGAATTACTACCTGTTAAGATATACAAGGGTTCAGCAATATAAGCCAGACAGAGCAATTAAATATGGAGGTCATGTAGCCTTCTGAAAATTTTCCTTATTTTGAAAAACAAAATTGTATTGTCTAGCAGGTGTCAAAAATACTGCCTGTCAGCCTTCAGCGAGGACTTCTTCAGGCTTTTTTTTGTTCACGTGTGCATTTAGTACATTACACATGTGCACATGCATCAGAGTTGGCTAAGTTAGATAGCTCTGTAAGTTCTCTCACAAACAGCTCATCAATTACTATTACAGTAAAAATCTATTACCAATAGAGAAAAAAAAAGGCAAAAAAAGGCAGGAAAATGGCAAAATTAATCTTATTCTCTAACTTAGCATCTTCTGAGAATTGATTAGTTACAGGAATATTTATATATACAAATACATTCACATCCACATAGCAAGACAAATTGTAAACATTAACATTTGCCAGGAGTAACATAATTCAACACATTTTACCGCCTTAAAAATATTAAAAATAGCAAAAATATTTTTACTTGTGAAAATTCTCATCTGTTTCCTCCAAATGCAAGAGAATCTCTTCTGCACATTCTACTGATGGGGCTCCAGTGATTTTTTCCTTCACACTCTGCAGCAACTGTCTAAGCATAGACTGTAACAGAGCTTCATCTTCACTTGTAAAGTGAGACATCTGTACAAAGCAAATATAAGTATAATAAGCTCTCACGTTTTGGGTTTTTTTTTCCTCCCCTCAAGATGCTAAGAAAAGCATAAATCCCTTAAATTGACACTTTTTTCCTGTTACCAACAAAATGAGATTTTTTACCAAAAAACACAATTACAGACAGGAAACACTTGATAGAGCTTATCTTCAGATCAACTGGAAACAAAATAATCAAATCAGTCTTAATAAACCTCCCATTATATTGGTACATTATTCTTAAAATGAAATATTGCATTAAGAAAAGCCTTAATATTCCTGTTCATAGATGCCTGAGGACTTGCCCATCAAATAACCACAAGACTACACAGTAATTTAATGAAAAAGGGTTTTTACAGATGTAATGACTGTATCTTGACAAGAAACCTCTACAAGTATCTCTACTGCTTCCCATCCACTACTACTACCTAGTTCTGATATTTGGATCCCTCTATTCAGAGCTGTTGCCCTGCCCATGATAGAAGGCAGCCTTTGTAAGGGCCAGGAGGAATTATCAGAACTGTTTAATTTCCCTGCAGTAATCAGCTGCAGCAATCTGACAGAGTCTTGTCAATGTAACCCTACAGCTACCGGGAAAAACTGTGAGGAACAGCAGCACTAAGAAACTGGAAACATCTGTCAAGTCCAAAAGAAAGTGTCTTATCAGTTTGATTTTCAAGGATTGCAAAAAAACCAAAAACCTCCATTTCTTCTTGGATTAATTAATTAACCTAAATTCATGGCTTACACTTCTTTATATGTCAAGGAATACTTCCAACTGCCAGTAGCAGTTCTAGCTTGTATATTTCTAGTCTATTTCAGAAAGAATAATTTAGAGAACTTTGATTTTTTTTTATTTAAAAAAAGGTCAATCAAGATTCTCTAAGCACCTGTGAATAAACAATACGCAGACTTGGAAGAAACAATATAATAAATCACTTCTTCAGACTTAAACACTATTAATTAACATAAATAAACAAAGCCATACACCACCAACTGGAGGAGTTACCTCCAGTAAAGTCAACGTATTTTTACGTCTATATAAACCACTCTCCTAAGTCTTATATTTTTACCTTCACATTGTGTAACATCCTAACCCCCTGCAAAAAACTTCACTTAGAATTTTTGTTACCTGGCAATAAAGAAGTCAAACTTGTAACTCAGGGAATATGTGAACTATAAGATGTTGCTAGATCAGTCTGGCCTTTGAGACAGCAGGAGCGATTTGGGAGCATTCACCCCTTATCAGGAATCACTGGAACTGCTGTCCTTGAGGTGTAACAGGTCCCGAAGCATGGGGGCCTTTTGTTATTACAAATCTTGAGACCTTATTATAATGTGAAGACCACACCTCCAGGTACCTGAGACCCCCCTCGAATTAAGACCCCCACTTACCAAGAATACATACTAAAATCAAAAACCACTGCAACTTTCAATCGAAGCAGTAAAAGACTAACCAATATGAGAGGGATGGGGCAAAGAAGACACAATTAACATTTTGTACTGTACAAATACCTGACATGACTGTATCCAGGCATGCTAGCTTTGTGGATTACTACCTAGCATCCATCTCTGCGTAGAAATGTAATAAAATGATATCTTGAGTCTGTGTGTGGATTGACTTGTTGCACACCAGGTGACAAACTCCAGTTTTTGGACAACATCTTGGCATAACTAGGCATTTTTAAAAGCACAGGTATCTGGATAACGCTTGGCAATCAGTGCAAAGCCCCACTCAAATTATTCGTAAAGACAAATCATGAGAATATTGCAGTTTCACCTCCAGTTTGCTTTGAAAAGTCTTATTTGACTTACATAATCACTAACAGAGATACTTCTATTAAAATTAATTTGTAAATGTTTGTGGTTCGTTGTGTTTGGGTTTTTTGCTGTGCTTTGTTTTGTTCTGTTTTCCCAGCAGGCATATCCCCCATTCAGTTTCCGGGAAAAATGTAAACGATCGTTTTATCCCTAAAAAACGTCACCCCAAGCCCAGTTTGTGCAGTCTTTTCAAGTGCAAGTTAATTTTCTCGGCACTGTCCCACAACTGCAAGGCCCGCCCCAAGCCCCAGGCGATGGTTCCGAGCGGCCCGTTGCAGCCAGCACTTAACCTTACACAAGCCTTTGCCCGAGCAAGGGAGAAATTTAGGAACAAGCGAACGGCAGCAGTTAACAGAAAGATAAGCAGTGCGAGAACTCCTACCCCCCTCTCGAATTTCATCGTCAGTCGGTTTGGGGCAGTAACCAGATTTCTAATGACAACCCACGTACGAAAGCAGCTTCTCTTTTTAAAACCAACAGAAGAGAACAACCCTGCCCCAGCCCTTCTCTCACGCCATCGCTCAAGGCGCCCAGGGACTCCGCCAAGGCCCCATGGATGCTCCCGCACCCGGCACCTTCCGC
>NW_010139941.1:0-560 GCF_000699245.1 Pterocles gutturalis | reverse complement strand
CTCCTGGGTACCAATAGTATAACCACACACATCATTTGAAAGCATATGAAAATATGTTATTGCAAATAGAGCTTGTTATGTCAGCCTTTGAGGAACCTCCTTAAAGCCATGTAGTTCTCAAAAGCTTTCTGGGTGAACTAAGCTGGTATTAGGAAGGTGAGCATCTGTGATGGGTTAGCCCAGGACAGCATCTCCTAATAAACATAGCTGGATAGCTGTGAATTTGTGTGAGCTCTCCATTAGAATAGCTGTAGATAAGCCTGCTGATGTTTCTACCTTAATTGCATTGTCAATGGTACTTTTTCGAGGTGGTTTGACAACCAAACTTGTCATTCCTATGAATTGGGATTCATAAAATGGACCTGTTTCTATTAAGGACCTGAGTGCAAAGTGGTGGAAGGGAAGTCAAACTCCATTGGTAAGTTAAGTGGTTGGAACTGCTATTGCACCTATTCATGTTGACTCAAACATGAGAGGGGCTTGGTGGGAAGAGTCAGAAATGCCCATGCTGGATCTTATTTTTCATTCTCCTGCAACTCCACACCTGAGGAGACTTTTTC
>NW_010139940.1:0-207 GCF_000699245.1 Pterocles gutturalis | reverse complement strand
AAAGACAAAAAAAAAGACAAAAAAAGAACAGTTTGGGGAAAAAACTGCAATAATTTTTAGGGGGAAGGATGGGGGGAGGGGTCTGTCAATTATTGTAGATAAAATTTTCTGATTAAATATTAAATAAAATTAAGCAGTCGGTTCTTTCTGCTTTGATTGTGTTTAACAGCTGAGGTAGCTTAAACTATTTAAAATAATAATAATAAA
>NW_010139939.1:0-2389 GCF_000699245.1 Pterocles gutturalis | reverse complement strand
CACAGGGCACAGCACCTTCTCTGAATGTTTGAAGTGTCTCCAGAACCGCGTGTACATCCGCTTGGTCGTCTTCTCCGGGTAGCAAGCCACCGTCTTGATGTAGATCTTCAGGCTGCGCTCCAGGAGCTGGTTCACCTCCCCGTAGTCGTAGTCGTCGTAGCTGGGGGAGAGAGGAGGGTCTGTTACCCCAGGAATAACCCGTTCAGGGCTTTCTGGGACCTCAGCCGAGTCCCCCAACAGCATCACTTGGCATTAGTCTCCCCAAACTCCAGGCTCCCAGGCTGGACCTGCTCATGGGCTCTACCCAAAGCTCTCTACAACCACCTAAAGGGGGGTGTGGTGAGGGGGGTGCTGGCCTCCAAAGTACCAAGTGATGGGACAAGAGGAAACGGCTTCAAGTTGCACCAGGGGAGGTTTAAGCTGGATATTAGAAAAAATTTCTTCATTGCAAGAGTGATGAGGCATTGGAACAGGCTGCCCAGGGCAGTGGTGGGGTCACCATCCCTGGAGGGGGTCAAGAAACATGTGGATGTGGTGCTTGGGGACATGGGTTAGTGGGTTGGGTGGTGTTGGGTTGACGGTTGGACTTGATGATCCTTGAGGGCTTTTCCAACCTCTAAGGTTCTAAGGTTCAGACCAGGCTCTGGGGACCCACCGGATGCCGAAGACGCAGTGGACGTAGTTCCAGATGGCCCTGCGCAGCATGGAGGTGTCGACGCCGCAGTGCATGGCGATGGTGTTGTACGTCAGGTTGTAGACCACCTGGAACTTCTCATCCAGGAGCTGCCCCACGTCGGGGTACAGGCGGTTGATCAGCGAGTAGCCGTGGTCCTCCCAGGTGTAATCCTGCCGGAGGAAGGATGCTCGGGTGGGTGCTCACCACAGGATCTCTTCAGAGCTAGGGACACAACCTGGGGTCTCCCCACTCATGTTGACACCCCCAACTATTGGCATCCGGTTGTGCTGCTCAGCTCCAGCATCATCCCAGCCCCTCACTGTCCACAGCCCATCCCTGGAGGGGTTCAAGGCCAGGCTGGATGAGGCTTTGGGCAACCTGGGCTAGTGGGAGGTGTCCCTGCCCATGGCAGGGGGTGGCACTGGGTGGGCTTTAAGGTCCATTCCCACCCAAACCCTTAACCTCGGGAACAGCCCCACTGTCCCCTGCCAAGACCCACCACCCAGCACCCTGCCACCCCTTCCCCTCCAGGACCACAAGCACCCACCTGTGCACGGAAAGTGGGGGGTGCCTGCTCCCCCCTCCGCGTGAAGTCCTTGTAGCCGAACTCGGGGTCCTCCACGAAGCAGAGGACGTTGGACTGCAGGGAGTGATCCGCAAGATCTGCAAGGCACCACGATTTCCCCATCCTGTGGGAACCCCATCCCCAGCCAGCCCCAGCCCTGCACCCCCTCACCCGAAGGAGCCACCAGCAGACTCTCCGTCTTCTCCAGCTCGAAGCGCGTGGCCATCTCCTCCTGCGTGACGCCCTCCTCCTCCAGCTGGCTCTCCTGCAGCAGCTTCATCCTCTCCATCAGCACCTCCACCTCCTCCATGGCCTCTTTGCCCTGCCCGAGCAGAGACCAGTCAGCCCTGCCCGGGATCCAGCCAGCCTGCAAGCCCAGGGCAGCAGCACGGAGCTGCTCTCATGTCACTTGGAGCAGCTCCAGGGATGCTGGAAGGAGCAGCTCCAGGGGTGCGGGAAGGAGCAGCTCCCCCTGGGTTTGTCCTGCCAACACCCCAACTGCTCCTGGGGCTCATCCCAGGGGCTGGGATGCAGCACGGAGGGTGATGCTCCAATTAAAACAACATAAAAAAATACCAACAAAATTATTTTCAGGAGTATTTAAAACCAACTCTAGGGTTTCATTTCCCCTGCGTGATGATCATACGGCTTCTGTAGCAGACAATGAAGATTATCTCATTCGGAGCTCTAGCAAATAAGTCGATATCGTTTTTAAACGTGGACTTACACCGAAAGCTGTAATAAAATGATTTCATGCTGTTGCAGGGAGGATGCTGCCTGCAACGGCCCTAAAGCATCTGCTGGTCCCAAGAAAAGCCCTTGGGCCAATTCCCAGTGGAAGCACCACAAGAAATTGTTTAGTTTTAAAAGAAGAGGGCAAAAATAAGGGATAAGGTGATTTTTGAGAGCTTTCGGTAGCAATCTGGAATCTCACATCATTGTGTTTGGGACTTGACCACTGAGGATTTTTTTTTTTTAGGTTTGAGGAAGAATCCAGAGCGAACAGCTACGAGCAGGCTCTTATGGGAAGGGATAAGCCAAAGCC
Organism: Pterocles gutturalis; assembly: GCF_000699245.1. Classification (NCBI taxonomy): domain Eukaryota; kingdom Metazoa; phylum Chordata; class Aves; order Pterocliformes; family Pteroclidae; genus Pterocles; species Pterocles gutturalis. The sequence continues at coordinate 103 of NW_010139939.1, read as the reverse complement.
ACGTATTTTCTTGGTAGTTCTCAAACCCAACCTTAAAATCACCCTGTCCCTCCTGTCACCACCGTGCCCTCCCCTCCCACACCCCTGCAAGGCAAACCCCCCC
>NW_010139938.1:16925-45730 GCF_000699245.1 Pterocles gutturalis | reverse complement strand
TGTCCACCCATCAAATCCACTTCCCTCCTGTGGGAGAGAGTGTGCTTTCTTTCCAAAGTACCCCAAGTATTCCACAAAGTATTTAATGAAGGGTGCGTTGTAGTAAAGATTTAAGAGAGAAAAATTTCATAATAGAGGTATATTATCTATACTGGTATCCCAATAAGAAGTCTGAAAGCATCAAGAACATCCTCCACCGCATTTAACATTTCTTTGCAAGATCAAGCAAAAAAGGTGAAAGACATTATCACAGGAAAGGGTATTATCACATATTAATTGTTGCAAAATAACCAACTGACAACCTTCATTTTTTTTTCCCACTTAAAGCATCTAAGTTATAAGGCCACTGCTTTATTTAAAGTCTTTTTTTTTTTTTTTTAATTGTAGCATATATCTTTATCACGTTTTTGTAATCTTTACTCACCACTGGAGCAATCAGTACCTCCCCATCCTGGTTCGCAATGACAAGTGTCAGGAGAAACACACCTTCCATGCACACACTCCTCTGTGCATAGTGCTGTTGGGAAGAAACAATACACAGCAGCGTAAATATATTAAGTGGCTGGTAAAATACACTAAGTTATGCCTTAGAGAGCAACATTTTGTTTAAAAATATTAAACAAAGCAAACACACAAGAAAGAATTACTTGTAAGATTTAATTAATACTAAGTGACCAAAATAAAATATAGGTCTCTCGGCAGCGATAAACTAACTTGTCACTTCAGCTCTTTGTAATGAAAAACTCTAACACCAGAAATTACTTCGGTTAGCAGTTTTGCTTCATAATAAAATTTGTACCAAACTGACAATTCTTATTATTGTTATATTACAGAACACCAGCTTCTTCTATTGCACTCAAGTTGCTAGTGTTTCTAAGATAAAACGGAGCTCAGTTTTGAAAGTATATTAAGATCCAAAATAGATTTGTAAAAAATAGCTCAAGGAAAATAAAAAAATTTACTACATGATGCAGCAGCTGTAAGTGCAGCATTGTCTTTTCAAGGTCATCAAGTTTTCCATAACTACAAAGTTCTGTATCTTATCTGTCCACTGTCGGAGTATTGAAAGTTCAATATCCTCAAGGTTCAAACTGTGAAAAACTGGTTGGTTTTACTGTTTCACATGCTAGTTGACCAGAGATATACATGGGATAACCTCCTTTTCTTCTCCCTGAGTAGGAACAGCCCATGGTTTTACGACTTTGCTTCTCCTGTGGAGTTTCATTGTCCAACTTACTTCCCAGTGTATGCTGGTGTGCTCATCACATACAAAAAATCTTGGATAATACTGAACAACTACTTTCAAGGCTGAACTTCACTACTTACTGCCTTATTTCTATTTTACCACATTGCCAAAAACTCAGTCTGACAGTGATTCAAACTGGATGGTTAAGTTGGAAAATAGAATTTCCATCTAGACTAACACGTATGCGTTCTTAACGAATATGATGTAGTGGCAATGAGATCACTATAATAAAATATATATAAGCATATAAAATATATCTAATATATATATCATATATGTGATATGTATAATATATAACCTATGTTTGTATATCCTGTGTTTTTATATCAGATGGGAAATGTGCATAGTGCGCTTACTTAACCAAGAACTGGCTGAAGCTGGACTGCAAAAGGCTTCTTTGAAGGCAAAGATTAATTCATTCCCATCTAAAACAAAGCTGATTTGGGAAGTAGCTTTGCGTTGCTACACTGAAAACTAGGCTGAAGTACCCAGTTCATTTCAAACCAGAAAGCAAAACCTTAGAGCTGCACTGGGCCTGCATATGAAACACCCTTTCAGCCCACAAGTACCTCATGGGACAAAAGTTTTCCACCAATGTCTTCTGCATTTGAATGATTCCTGCCGTATTTGACATTCTCTTTGGACTACTCAGGCAGGCATCAAGGTTGATGGGAACATTTTGCTGTCTACTCTGTGTTTGGACCGTTGCAGACCAAACCCACTAAACCACAATATATTTAAATCCAATTTCAAATCCCAAGTGCATTTTGAATAATCCTATGAGACAAGTCTTCCCGCATGTTATCCATCAAATCACACGTGACCAGCAATTAGAAGGTTGCCTCGTTATAACGACTGCAAGATCTTTCTAGATTAGTCATTTCCTTTCTAGGTTCACTGCATGTCAAACGGGCAATTTATCCTTATTTCATATCTTGTGTTTAGACAGTACTGCAGGGGGTATGAAATATTGATAGCTAATTCTCCAGCCACTAATTGTCCTAATCTTTCGTGCATTTATTTCACTTGAGTTAGGGTTTCTGAAGACAGAGAGGCATCCTAGTCTACAGCAGTCAGACAGAATTTCCAGTAAAGAAATACACACCGTCACGCAACACTAAAAAATGTCTGGTTATCTAAGCAAAGAAGTCCACCTACAGAACAGTCACAAACTTATAAGTTGTTATTAAAAGTATGGTGTAGTAAAAGATATCCAGTATGGTGGGACAGGATACTTTGAAAATGCTGCCCCGTATAGCTTTATCTAAGAATATGATTCTCATTGATGTAACTCTTAGACATTAGTTTTATAAGTGGTATGGAAACAGAAACTGAGATTTTTCTGTTCCCTGTACAGACATTTATAAGTCATTCTTATATGAAAAACTTTTTTATCCTTTTAACTAGGCCAGGCTCTTGGGTCAAGGCATAATTAGTGAGCAAGAAGGCTGCTGGTGAACTGTGTCTTTGCTCTTCCAAATAACAAACCTCCTGCTGATTACTGGTCTAAATTTAGTTGATTTAGCCACACAAACATATCACACCTAAATAATATGACTACAAATATGAAATAATAATGACTAATTAAGCTAATAAAGTTTACTTAATCACTTGTCTATGGCCAGAAGTGCTGAATTCTGTAGTAGTGCTCCAGTCCCCTGGGAAGACTGCTACATGAGACAAGCAAGACTCGAGCCAGTGTTCCTCCTTCGAAAGCAACCAGTGATATGCAAAATCCAAAAAACTACTATAGGGAACTGCATCTTTGTTTTCAGATGTTTTGAAGTCCCACACACTGAAGATGACAATGTTTAATGAGCAATTAAAGAGTCAAGAAAGGTAAAGACACTTCTTGGCACCATGGGTTCTCTCATCCCTGGTTTATTAACTTGCTAAACAAGCAGCTATGAGCTCACTAGTAAATAGTCATTTAAAGGTGTGAAATTACACAGGACTAATCCCATATGTGGGGGTCACAAAAATCCCCCTTTTTTAAACGGGGAAGCTTTGGCAGAAACCATTTTATTTAAGGAGGCAAATAATCAGACTCCTGCACTGTCCAATTTGAATCAGGCCTACAAAGGTCATATTAGGCTACAACTCTAAAGTTTTACCACAGCAAATAAAATTTGGAACTTCCCCTATAAAAGAGAAGTCTTGCCTTGCTCTAATCTTTAGAGTTTAAATTAATTTTTCATTCTATTAACATTCACCATAATAGGATACAATAGTCCCCAAGGCATTCTTCATAATACACTTTGTACAGTGGTTTGCAAATGATCTTACTAGTTAATGGAACTATAAAAATTACTTGCACATAAAGGTCAAGAAAAATAAAGATAAGTATATACTTTCCAACACTGTCCTGTTCGATACTCAGTTAAAGGCCCCTGGAGTAAAGAAAACTTGTACTAAAGCAAGGAATATAGTTCCTCCCAGTATAATAGCCCACACAGTTCAACCTTTGGAATTACGGACTTTTTATGTCTGCGTTTTCCCTTGACCAACTCTCTTGAACAATCCAGCACCTCATTGATCAGTTTATTATTAGCATTCTTGGCATGAGTTTAAGATCAGTTTGTAGCTTGATTCAGCCTGGTAGGAAAATGACCTACATCAAAGCCCTGCCAAAATGCCATCTTTGCAGCAACGCGCTTAGCATGAGTTACGGGACCGCATTCAAGGTCGCACAGCAACTGCTCCTTATCATGGAATAAAGTCAACAAAAGGGTTCTGTAACAATGCATTTGATGCTTATCGCTTACTTTATAATTACAAACAGTGCTTTTTTGACATATAAGGTCAATCCTCAGGGAAATAGACCTAACACTTAAACTCTTTTCACACCTGAAATGACTGCATAGATTTCTCTAACACTAGCACTTATTTTTTTAATTGTTGTCCTGAACTTGAATTTAGACATACTAAATGGATTGCCTGTGTCTCCCATCTACAAAGATGTGAAATAGCCAGGAAATTGTTATTGAGGAGCGCACTGCTAAGGGGAGCAGACTCTTCTGCCTGGAGAATGCAGAGTTTCATTGCAGAGTTACCTCAAGTGAGTGGCACCACGGATCGTTTACCCACAGACCAGGGATCCAGAGCTAGTCTGTGGTCCTTTGAACCTGGAGGAGTTCACAGCCACTGACCCAGCAAGTTCCATCTCCCTCCCACTTCAGCTGGTGGGACTTTATTGTGCCAGACAACCAAAACATCTTCAAAACAAAGACCAGTGCAATTACAAAGGCTGAAGGAACCCAGCACAGAAAGCAGAAAACAGGCTGCGTGAACCGCACTCATTCGTAGCAGCGTGTGCTGCTGAAGAGATGTGCTGGAGTGTTCTGCACGAGCGAGAGTTTCCTGGGCTCTGTGCAGCCAGAAGGTGACAGAAAACATAAATAACTGTAGACACATTATAATAATGGCAAACATTACTAAATGAAGATAGAGATGTTACTATATGAGAGCACAGACACAGAAATTCAGGCACTCTCCTAGAACTACACAGAATGAACTGGTCTGTTCTGACTGCACGTGTGGCAAAAGGACGATGTCCCCTGACTGCAAGTTTTTCAAAATATTTTTCTTTTCTCTGCCCCAACATAGGCAGTCTCTGACAGTTTTTCTTCACTGTACACTGGTGTCACCCAAACTCTGACTTCTTTTCTTTGCTGTGAACCAAAAGTAGACCTGTATTTTTCCTTTATGTTGCTGGTATTTAACTTCATGTCATCTAACTAGTTTGTCCCATGCTTGATAGTTGTTGGACTACACAAATTAGACATTTAATTGAAAAAGCAATGTTTTCCCTTGTTATCTGTGTCCCTGGAACAGTCTGGGCCATTTTAGCACATTCCTCCAGCCCCTCGTGCCACTTTTAGGGGAAAGAATAATTTTTTCAGGTGAAATAGTAATTATCTCGTGGCTAGTGGTTTCAGAGAATACAGAGAGGTCAAAGAAGGTGAAAAAAAAGATGAAAAAGATGCTTGCCCCTTATCCATTAGGAATCTATTCACTCAGGGCCACTCCGGTGTTTCCATCTTAATGTACTGGCCTGAATCCAGGTTGTGCTGAGTCTACAACATTAGCTTCATTAGATAAGCCTGTAGTCAGCTTTTTGGCTAGGTTCTCTTCGAATGTGCTCAGAAAAGGGAGGTTTGATAGTAGAAGAAAGATGACTACAGCTAATGCATCTAGGTAGGTTTTCCTCATTCTTAGATTATTGCTTATTTGTGGAACGGAAGATTCCCTCTCTAAATCACTGACTTTCCATCAGGAATCATGCTGATGAGATGGTTTCCTGGATAATTGCTTCAACGAAGTGGGATAATAGTTCTTTGCATTGCTTAATGTCTATTTCTGTGGTCGTAACTCAGGACACATCCATTAATTTATCACCCTGGATAGCACTTTAATGCAGGGTTTAGCAACTTAAATAGATGAAGATATGAAAAGATCTCAAAGCCTGCTCAGGCTTTGAGGAATTTATGGTTTCAGTGTATGGCAACCCTTATTTTTCATCTCCCTCTTGGTATCCAATGAAAGTACTAATAAAAATCAAAAAAGCCAGCAGATCAATGTGAGCAAAGGAAAGATGAGACTGATGCAGATCATATAACACCAAGGGGTCGCAAGATCAACTCCTTTTCCCGTAGGTACAATTCCATCACATTTTTTGGCAGATTTGGAATTAGAGACTACGCACCTATGCAATCAGAAGAGAATCAATGGTCTTTCTTGTCGCCTGGGGCATGGGGAGTCTCTGACCACTGCCTTAGTGAGATATGGATCTGTTTGAGATAGCAGCTAGGTTGTGTTATCCTCAGTCTTGACACCCTGCCAAAGCTGAGGGAGCAGGCTATGCCAGAGATGACTTGTGAATGTCTAAAGTAAAAGAAGCAAGGAGATGATACATTTTAAGGATTTTGTCTTCTCCTAGGAGCAGAATCTGACATATGTCAGTGTCATCACGGACAAAATACCAGTAAATCCCTATATGAATCTGCTAGTAGGTGAAGATTTGTTAATAAGCATAAAACCTCCCATAGTTCAGCTCAGATTTCTGTTACCAGACAAATGGCAATCTGGGGCTCTGATGACTAATGAGAAGATGAACACAGGGACTCCCACATTCTTATCATGGCTGAGTGCCCCACACAGATGACACAGGCTAGCATACAGGTCCTGGAATAACACCAGCCAGACTTGAGTGTTTCAGGCTCTCAGGTCCCTGCCGGGAGGGACACTCACAAGTTACTGATTACTGGAGGATCTGGCACTGATGAGAATCTAGTTTAGTCCATGTTGCAGTCTATTGCCTGCTGTAGACCCTACTCTAGGGAGTGGTTAGGGAAGTAAACTCTGCGGGGGGGAAGGTCAAGGCAGAGAAGAGACTACCAGTTTTTCTGCACGCCCTGAGAAAAGCAAGACTGGTGGAGCACTTTTTGGAATTGCAGTCTGGTTGGTTGTGAGGAAAAGCTGCCGGAGCAGCACACCCCTGAGACAAGAACGGCATCGCATCAGTGACCATAAAATAGTGCCAGTGACAGTAATAGAGAGGAAGGTTAGAGCCCTGCAAAAGGAGAGGTTGATGGGAGTCACACATTTAACAGACTCTTTGTGTCATTTTGATGCCCCATTGGCTTCGTCTGCTCTGGTAGAGAGAGGGAATGGGAGCTAGTACTTACCATTTAACAGTGTCTGAACCAGAGCTGAAAAGCAGCTTCCTTGTAGCGGCAAATGTCAGAAGGGCAGAACTGGTCCGCTTTGTGTCTTTGGCTGTGCGAATAACAGAAGAGCTTTGCAGTGCTTCAAAGCACCAAAAGGGAATTGTGGGATGGCACTGCAGGACTCTGAGCACTGAAGCGCGTCTGCACTGTGGACAGGTTGTGAGGTTGGGTAAAAGCAACACTAACCCGTTAGCCTGGAGATAAAGTCATAACCAAGCTCTGGCAAGAGGAATTGTGCAAAGCCATGAGGGAGTTAAGAACCCAGGCAAATTCTGCAATGAAGACAAAGCGTCTGTCTCATGCCTCATTTCGTGACTAACGTCACACATAAAGGGAAGCCCTGAGACCAAGGTTGGAGATGACAACCCAGAGATGTCTCTTGCTCACCCCCTGTGCTCCAGAGGGATCAGGAGACAGAAGCACCTGGGCTTGCTCTGGGGGGTGAAGAGAGAAACTCCACCTTCAGGTGAAATACTGACCACTCTACGGTAGGTTATGCTCCCAAATCACTGACCATTTCTAAGGCTCAGTCTTTCTCACTGCCATCACAGAAGGTGAATCTGAGCCCACAGAGAACTCTTTGGAGATCAGATAAATATTGATAACTGTTGATCGTTTAAAGCCTGCAACTGATTTTATGCACTTTCTCCCATTGCTTGGATGAGAAATAATCATTGCATTCTGCCATGTTGAGAGGAAAGACTTATGCTGAGATCAATTCTGCTGATCAATGTTCTAATACAATATTATTCTGTGGGATAATTTTCAGCATTTAACTCTTTCTGGTAAATTATTTCCCATTGCCTCACTGCAGGGTTCAAAACAATCATTATCACTAGCACAAGCTGTTAATGAGGTTAAGAGAGATCCTGAATCAGCAGAGCAGAATCTATGACCCAGGAAAGCTTTTCCCCTCCCGTGCCCTCTGTCTATTCCTTCCATTTTGGTAAATTGACCAACTTTGTCTAGCAATTTGTAGAAAACACATTTTCACTAGTTAATTTTCTGTTGGAACTTGATTCATCCAACCAGCAAACTTAATGACAATTTGTCTGCAAATTGTGCTTTATATTGCACCTTTAGAAAGAGCACTACTATATTTTTCTAAGTAATATAGAAATATTAACATCTACTCTCGGGCACCATCTTTCATTCTCTCTGTGTACTCTCTAGCAGACCTCAATCCACCAAAGCGAAATGCCATCAAATAGTATTTGCCAGCAGGAGGCTCCAGGTTTTTTGAGGACAGAACAGAGAATAAGAAATTCTTCTGTGGCAAGACCAGTGGAAGAATTCCCTAATCATTCTGTTCTTAACCTTAGGGGAATTTTTTTTTGTTGCCTGAAGGAAAAAAATTCTTGACAGGCTAGGGAACAGAGGAGAAGCTCACACCCAGCTAAGATCCCTGCTCCTTTTAGCTTTCCTGCCAACATATGGAGAAGCAGCCAAACCTACCAGAAGAAGAGCGAACACAACCTGCTCTACCAAATTACCTGCGATGGCAGTCAGTATCAAACTACACTCAACAGACTGCTGAAGGAATGACTGTTCTCCACTCCTAGGTATGGGTATCCTCATCTGCAGTCAGGGCTCTCCTAGGAGTTGTGTTGGAATGGAAAGTGAGCTGCCAGTTGTGAAGTACAAAGCTAGAAATTAGCTAAAAGTAATGTCAGAAATAAACATTTCCATCATAAAAAGACTGGAGGAATATCCAATGCCCTGCAGCTGAAGAAGGTGATAACTGAATCACAGATGAGCAGGTGAGTACTCATATCACACGCGGCAGAACTGTACGAAATCCATCAGCTGCGGGATGGCATTTCTACACAAGTGAAGCCCAGTATAGAAACATTTCTAATAGATTACTACTGCCTTGCTTCATATCACAGCTACCTCTGCTTTCTTACTATGACTGTATCACTCAAATAGACCAAGAATTTACAGGTTCCAACCGGTACTTTAAGCTGAGTAGCTGTTTGATTTAGGCAGTGATAGAGGAAGCATATAGGATAATGTCAAAGAAAATGAGCTATTATCAAAAAACCCATTTATAACGAGGCAAAATTCTCAGAGGTGCTACAGCAGACAGTGAGAAAGACACGAGCAGGACTTTGGCCTAAACAGTCTAGTAAAACAACCAAGCCATCTTGCCTTGTTCTCTGGAAATCACCGCAAAATTACAGCACTTGCTCATTTTGCTACAGGTTACCCACTCAGGGCATTAAGAGAACTTCTTTGTGTACAAATATCATTGTATTACTGTTCCTGTGAAATATTTATTTTTGGATCTGGAGCAGCATTGCTATGTGTCTATAGTTCTCTGATTACTGACTTCCCCTGAATTGTGGGTCTCATGCCAAGAAAATTCTATTTTCTGTCAGTAAATGACACAGCTCCACTGCCGCCTGATTTTCATAGGCGGAGAGTGTGTGTGGTGTGTAAGAGTGAGGACGGGTGCATCAAAAATGTTGTTCCTAAAAATCAAAAGTAGATAGATCAAGCCATCTGGACTGCATGATACTCCTGGCTATCTTTGCTGAGCAATGCAACACCTAATAAAACTAAATTACACCGATTCCCCTAGACAAATTTTAGTCCTATAGCACATTGAATAAACTATTGATTTTTCAAACAAAATCTTCCTTTATTCTTATTCCAAATTTCATCAAGCCCATCTAACAAAAATCCTTTTCTTTGTTCTCACCAAAATGGGATGAATACGAACAAATTTCTAAAGGCAAACCTGTCACGGAGGCCAGACTGTTAGATGGTACGGGCCCTAGAGGGCCAACGCCGTTCAGATTTCATTTCAGATCAAGCCACACACTGCAAATGAAGGTCACCCTGATGAAACCAAGGATAGAAGTAGAGTTTGTTTGAAGATCATGTTAGTGTACAAGCTACACTAACTTTACTGGGGATGGAATATTTAAATGCAGACACTTTCCACTTTTCTCATATTTCAAAAGCAACCATAGCAATGTGCTTCAGAGCAACTTACTGAAAAGAACTGCACAAAAACCCCCAGGAAACAAATTGTGGTATTGGGGACTGATTCTCATCTCAAGCCGCTAGTTTAAACTTCCTGTAACCAACTCGAGATTGCTGGAGGTCAGCTGATTTAGGATCAAGTCTGATTTCTTAGTAATGTCTAAGTGTCTAGAGAAACTTTCTACTAATGAGACACGGTAAAATGTACTTTCCGAATCCCTGTGATTCACACTGTTGCCTGAAAATAGAAGATGGAAGTTGGAAATAAAAACTTTTACCTCCACTGTCAGAAGCTATTGAAGATTCTACCCTTTACTATAAGGTAAATGTCAAATAGCATTTGCATAACCAAAACTATTACAGAATACTTGGTAGGAAAAAAAGAAGAAAAAGATAATTTTGGATACTTTTAATAAAGTTTTTAAATGGAATTCTATTTAAACTGTAGATTTTCCTACATGACACCTGTGAATGCAGATGTAGTGATATCAGATCCTAAGGATTGTACCAGTGACTTGCTTCAGCTGAGCTCGTACACTCACTACACTGCTGGAACTGAAAGCCTGCTTCTGTTACTTGCTATACTAATACCAGGTTTAATTTCTTTACAAGTGTGCTTATAACACATTTCACACAAAGTTTCTTATTTTTAATCATAAAAAAACCTCTTTATTTGACTCAATTTACATGCTTAAGTTGTAAGCTTTTTCAAGTAAGGCTATCTTTTAAGGGCTTTGCACATAGATTTCTGGGCATTACAGTAATAAAAGTAAATCATATTATTCAGAAAGGAAAATTCCATTAAAAGAAGGAAAGCTTTGGGATTAAACAGATTGAAAATATCTCTTGACTTACTCCAGCGGAAAAAGTGAGGTTTGCAAAACTGAATGCTTACATTAGAATTACTGAGCTTAAGATAAATTATTCAAAAATGTTTTGTGGTCAGATCTGTAATGGACTGAAGTTTCATGAAAGATTTCCCTGGGGAGCCTTAAAAAACCTTTATTAAAGTGAAAGGCATGTGCAACAATACACAAATATAAAGTGTAATGCTATAGTCCTGTAACAGAAAGAAAAAGAGAATGTCTATGTAAACAGCCAAAGGATATCTGCTTCTAGAGGAAGTATCCACGGCTGGTTAGAAGAGCTCTGTCTCTGATTAGCCTTTTTGATATTTGAGTAATACTCTTACACTGTACTAGAGTATGAAGTGTTAACAGATGCTCTTCAAGCTATCAGCCAACATCATCTTCATTCGCTGAGAACAACTGGGGAACCAAAAATGAATGCTGATGTGCCAGCTGACTCTATTGCAAACCTCAAATGGCCAGCTACGTGCCCTTTGGGCACCTCTACTTCACTCCTACCAGCCCTTTTGCCCTATCACAGTCTTTTTTTTTTTTTTTCCCCCCATGAAAAATTAATGATGTTTTGCTTCACTATCACCCACTTCACTAAAGTAACTCGTGCAAATGTCTCAGGAAGGTGCTTTTCTCTATAAAGCTACTGAAGGCATTTGTACCTCCATATGAAAGCACAACTCAATCTGCAGATCAGTGGTTACTCCAACAGCAACAGCTGACATTTATTATCACTGAGGTGTTAACACCACTTAGAAATGTCACCTATGCATGGTTCTCAGCCGGGCTGAGGGAAAGGGTAGCATTCAACACCTTTGAGAGGCAGGCTCCTGATGCAAAAGTATGGTTTCAATAAGAAGTTACTTCTTTTCTAAAGTCCCACAGGGATCCTCTGCACAATTTGGCAACTTGGTATTTTTTACATTTTGGTCTAAATGATTTATGCTTCAGAGTTGTAAGTATTTTTTTATTTTACCATATGTGATCACTTTCTCCAAATTTTGAAGACTTGTTTCATAACAGAGCACTATTGTTTGCATTAAACTCCAGAGCAGCTGGCCTGTTTTTATAGGCTATCACATGTTCATCAGAAATGGATGAAGTTGCAAAAGCAATTGGAAATCCATGGAATAATATATTTTTATCCTACAATGAGACACGGAATACACGCCATATGAGACAAGACTGATTGGGAGTGAGGGGAACTACAACCTCTTTAAACTCCCACCCAGTAAATGCACTCGCATGTGTTACCCAGCGTTTGAGAAACCAACATCAATAAACACAACTCGGTCGGTAAGGTATTCCATATGGCGGGCTCATGCGGTATTCTCTGTGTGAATGTCATCAGTATTTTTAAGAGGGGCTGCTAAAAGGACTTAATAATTACAGACACATGCCCCAGAAGTTCACATTAAAGAAATGTACATTATGCACAGGAAGACACCGAAAGCAGTATACTTAAGCATAACGTGAAGTTTTTGGGCCAAATTCAATCTGCCGCATGCTTCCAGCCAGTCTCACTCCTGTGGCAGAGGAGATGGGGAAGAGCTGAACTGTAAGTAAACGCACCCAGGCAGCCCAATGCCTCCTCCTGCCTGCACAGGTTGACGTGTTTAGGGAATCCACGGCTGTTGCTATAAATGGCTGAGGGACCAGGGGGTGGCAGGAGCAAGGCTCACAAACCCTCAGCCAGCGCAGGCAACTGCCACCACTGGCTCATTCTTTCCAAGGTTCTGAAGTGAGTTAAAAATATTTGAAAAGAGTGGTTCACACCAGCTTTCACTACTGAAACTAAGAGATGGAAAGGCCAGAAAAAAGCCATAAGGAGATTTCACGAGGATCCTACTGGATGTGTATGTTTATTAACTACAGGGTGGCTGTATGTGCTGGGTCTGGCTGGGACGGAGTTAATTTTCTTTACAGCAGCTTGGATGGTGCTGTGTTTTAGATTTGTGACCAAAATAATGCTGACAATGTTAACATTTTAGCTAGCGCTGAACAGTGTTTGCACAGTGGCAAGGCTTTCTCTGTTTCTCACGTTGCTGTCCTGTCCCCAGGGAATAGATCGGGAGTGTGCAAGAAGCTGAGAGGGGACAGCACCAGGCAGGTGACCCAAACTAGCCCCAGAGAGATTCCATGCATTGTAATGTCACATGCAGCAATAAAAAGGGAGAGGAGGGGCTTTCAGGAGATTATCTGTCTTCTGCTCAGTGACTGGCAGGTATCAATCTACCCAGGGGAGGTGGTGAGTGATTGCCTTTGCATCACTTCTTTTGTTTTGTTTCTCTTTTCTTCCACTTCTCTTTTGCTTGTTAAACTTTTTTTTTTAATCCTGATCCATAAGTTTCCTTTCTTTTACTCTTCCTTTCCTCTTCTTCTGTCCCACCAGGGGAAGTGGGTGAGCAGGCACGGGGGTTAACCCCCAGCACTGTGCTGTTATTCTATTGTATGCACTTCAGACATTCTTGTAGTGATATTGATTCATTTTTATTTACAGTTTCAATCTGGTAAGATGCCCAGAAATGAGGAATAGGGGTGACTGGTGCTTACACCTGGCATAGGCTGCAGTAGCTCTTTTTTTCAGTCAACAAGGAAGTTGCCTTAGAACAGTCCCCCATATTGAACTGGTGGCTTCCCACACATACTGTGTGACAAAGGGTCAAAGGGAGGTCACAGCCAGAGGAAACTACCACAGAAAAGAAGTGGAAAAAAAGATGCTAGCTCAGATTTTGTATGTACATCAGAAGCTCTTCTTAAAGGCCATCTTGATTTAGGTAACTTCTTTTCCCCTCTCTCTCTCCCTCCACTCCTACTAGGCTTTAAAACTTCTTCAGAGCACAAGGGAAATAGATCTCTTAAATGGGAGAAGGATGCAAAGGAGTGGTTAAGAAAACAACTTCCATTTTAAACATGTTTCATTTCACACATCCATCTTCTTCCTGCCCCTATTGATTTCAATAAGTTAACCCAGCTCACCACATGCCTGGACTACTAATGACCTTCAAACTCCTTTGGACAGAAAAATTTTCTGGAGTTCTGTGCCTTCATAATTCGAGAAATGACAAATGTCCTGTATGTACACATCCTGAAAAACAGCTCACTCATATACGGGACAGACAGAATCTTGTTTTTATAAGTCTATGCAAGTGAAGGAATACCAGGAACAGAGGAAGTATTGAGCCATATCGCAGATTAGCACCAGTGCCTAGCACAGCATTCCAGACCAGTGCAAACCAGCATTAACAACACTCCGGTGTATTAAAGCAGGAGAAGGAAGAAGGGGATTTTGAAAGGGAATGGAGACGTTAAAGAAGAGATGGAAGTGAGGATGAAGTAACTGAAGATGTCCATTCAAACATGGTGGGTCTCTGCTGATTTACAGCAGCTGGGGACCCACCTGTCTTTACTAAAAGTGGGCAAATAAATGGACTAAAAACTTTGCATGGCTCTTTCTTTGAATTCAACAGTGAACTCACATCTATGATTCTTGTGTCTTTTTTCTGTTTTGGCATCCAGGCCATTAGCATGAATACTATGAGTGCCCTGGGTCCAGTGCCTCCTCCTGTGTCTGCATTTCCAGTATTCTTTTATACTGATCCAACTGAGACTGCTGAAAGCAGCCACAAAAGCTTTTTTAATGCTACACCAGCAACAGTCTAAATCTTTTTCTAACTATAATGCCAGCATAATTTTTCCTCTGCTATTTATTAAGCCCCTTGAGACGCTATAAAGCTTCAGCATCCCCTCCTTTCCACCTTTATGCTATTCTCATTCCTTTGTATGAACATTTTGTTTCTCCTCCTTCTAGTGCATTTCTTCCAGAAGTCCTTCCCTTATTTCATTACTCTCCCCACCAGCATCTTTGCAAATCCATCAACATCCAGAAGCTGACTGCAAATATAAAATGATGGATGGGAGATGAGAATTGATTTTTTCACCTTCCCAAAGAGGTGTCTCCATTATCTTCAGGGTAAATAGTAACCCAGTGTCTTTACTTATGCCACAAAATGAACTGACCTACTTCTAAGACCGGTCTCCCTCTTCCTATCCCCATACACCTACCTCCCAAGATGCTCAGAACGAATAAGCAAAGGCCTCCAATGTTTGCAGAGCCGTGGCCTGCTCCAGTGCGTTCTGTGCAATGGTATATTGGATATTGGTGTATGGCTCCTAGGTTATGCTCTGCAGTATGGCAGGTGAAGTTGAACACCGATAAGCAGTTCCGTTGCATGCTCCTTCTGTTGGTTTCCTATCAACCCACCTGCTCATTCAATAGAAAACAGGGATTCCTCCCAGTCACCACGCAGTGGTAAGAATGTTGCTGCTGCTACTACAACTGTGACTACTACTGCTAATATGAGACAATCTTAGAATCATAGAATGGTTTGTGTTGAAAGGGGCCTTAAAAATCATCTACTTCCAACCTCCCTGCCATGGACAGGGACACCTTCCATGAGATAATAATTCCTGTGCAAGTGTCCTCTCAGATGGGAACACATGACCCAAATGACTTTCCCCATATTCTTCCCTGGAAAAAGATGTATGGAGTCCTCTCAAATGCATATAAATTGAGAAATTTCAAAGTGTCTCCTGCTGTCATTTCAAGGCTATAATTAGTAACACTCTATGCAGAATGGCCTTCCACACCATTTTCTCACACTCAGACATCCCAAATCAGAAAGAGAAAAAGGATGTCCCCCAATACAAAGTATCTATGTACTGCTAGATCACCTCCCTTAATTTATGTTGCATTATTGATGTACAGAATGCTGTATGTGAATAATGTAACAGTAAGGCTCTTACAGAAAGCACTAGCACCAGCTTTAATGTGTGTCTATAAAGATAAGAAAAATATATTTCCTAAGTCCAGCAGTTTTCAAACAACATATTTTCAAGTTACAGGAATGCTCACCACGAGGAATTTAAAAGTGAGGTGAGAAGTGGGGGGACAACATTTCTTCTGAAATGTTAATGAGCTACTCCCTTATAAAATGAAAATAATCAACAAATCTGACATATGAACAAACATTATGAATATTAAGGAAGTTTAAGCTGCTGATTCAACATTTTCTAAGAGGGTACAACTTTTGCACTGATCACATAAGCTATTATTTTTCTTTTCATCATAAGTACACTCTACTGTGGTGTCGGTGTGTTGTTGTAACACATGCATTGAATTGCAAGTATTGTAATTCATCCAGATGGCAAGAAGCTTTGGAATTGTTACTGCTATGGTACAGATGTTTAACAATCTCACCATATGGCTCCAATAAGGCAGCCCTTCCAAAGACTCCTAAAACTACACTAGACAGGCAGCCTGTACATTTGAGTGCAATCCTGAGGTACGGGTGTTCATATTACTACGATATAAAAACAAGTATCATACTATGAAGCTGGCATGTCTACTAGTTTTACAGAATTTGTGAAACATTATTTAAAATCCTGAAAAGAATCAGGTCCCAAATTTGCATAATTTCACTAAGCCAGCTATTAAAAGAACATTTCTCATTTGTTTTTTAAATTCTTTGAAGGTGTCAGATATAGGCTAGATGAAAAGATGGACAAATAACTGCAGGAAAATATAATAACATCCCCAACCTCTGGCCTGAGTGAACTACCACTCTAGGTGAAAAATTGAGATTCAACCAGTGAAACCATGAATTTCTCTATAAAATGATTTGTCAAAGTCAAGGAGCCCTGATGATGGTTGCGGCAGTTGTAACGTGGAAGGCTGAGTGTTGAGAAACAATCTGAGATCAATAATATCTTGGCCAAGAAAGGAAAGAACCATGAAATGGTCAATCTATAACCCTACCGAATGTTGGCAGGTTTGAATGACAGATAAATGGCAGCAAATAAGATTGTTAAATCACTAATCCTGTCATTACTACATCCTGTCACATTGCATAGATTTATACAGCAGAAAAAGAGTGTAAGGTATGAGAGTGAAAAATAGAACTGTTAAAAGCTAACATATCTCAATCTATGAGGAAAAGGTGAACTCCCAACTTTGTGTTTCATGATTGTTTTTTTCTGCCAAAAAGTCAGATATAAGTAGATGCCGCTTGTAGTCTCATCTTCCTTTTCTCTGATGCTTGGGTCTCTGACCCTTTGTTACCTAGAAGAAATGTCTCTTTTATATAAATCTGTAGTGCAAGAATAAGATTAAAATGGACAGACTGAACAAAGCACTGGCCTCTCAGACAAAAATGCATCCATTTAGTACACAGGGGATCTTTCCACCTGACATATTCTTAAATGGAAGTATTCAATTACCACCTACTCAAAGGGTAAAAAATCATGAAAGAGCCATGTAATATTCCTTTTCTTTTTCTTCTTTTTGAGCAGCAAAGTATTCAGAGATGCTTTATCTACCACAGAAACTAATCTAGGCAATATAATTTTAAAATATCCTTACAAAACCCTTGAAGGGCAGTTGAACCCTGTGATTGTTTAAAAAAAGTTTTTCTGCATTTTATGCATTTGCTCTGTGAAAAGCTTACCTTAACATACGAAGTAAAGTAAATCACAGTCGCTCTGATTTCCTACCCAGACTATGCTGTTTGTTTTCAGGGAGAGCTCAGTGAAAAGCTATGTATGTCACACATAAGAACGTTCAGAGAAGGTGAATCACTTTGCAAAACTACCAGAACGGTAGCAAACATTTCTAAGACATCAATGGAAAAAAAAAAATGCAGACATGCAATTGCAGCATTTCTCAGGTGGTATTTTTTGAATACCCTTACAACTTGAAAATATTCCAAGCCCTTTATAGGCATAAAGGCAATTTCATACCCCAAAACTGTTTAGCCTAAGGACCAATGGGCTGGACAGAGGCATAACTTACCAGTCAACAATTTAAATTATTTGACCTTGTGCCTGAATTCCACATTTTATGGGGTAGGAGCACATGAAGATCTCAAAAGGGCAAAGAAGACACCAGAGAAAGAGGGGCAGAGCAAGAGGCTCTGGGTCAAGCTGATCGTTTAGAACTGAGGGTAGATTTTATTAGACCTAATCCATTTAGTAAGTCCCAAAAGGAGGACAAAGAAAAAAACATATATCTGACATCCTTTAAAAAAATAGTAAACGAGAAGGGAAAAGATCAAAACAGTAGCTGAAAGCCTGCACTCCTGCTTTAAAATACAAGAAACAGTCATTAATAGAGATTTAAACTCAGCCTTCTCTAGTCTAAACATGTCACTGTTAATTACTAAGCTATTTAACTTTTGTAAGAAATAAAGACCGCTATTAATGAAAGAAGAACCAATTAGCCTTTAATCTACACACTGTTTTTTAATCAAAATTTCTTTTGATCATCAGACTCACTGCGGGATGTATTCTCTCCTCCCCATGTTGTAGTGGCTTCCATGATTGCTAATGGAACAGATTTTAAAGGGCTGGCTGAGCGGGGAGAACGTTCTCTGCAGGGCTGGAGCGTCCTTCCCTTCGTGTTGGTGGGGCTCAGTGGAAGCACACTCGTCTCCAAACCATGCTGCCCTCTGACAGCACACACAAGTGGAATGATTTTGATGGTCTTTCCTGACCTGTCTCTTGTAGCAGCTGCCATTAAAGGAGTAGGCACTAAACATGTCTAGATGAATGTGGGACAGGAATACTAGACTACCTTGTTAGGAAACAGCAGAAAATACCAGTTTACGGAAAGGAAAGAAGTGGGAAAGGAAGGTAAGGTAAGAGGCAAAAGCAGGGAGTTGCCACCAGAAATAAATGGAATTCACTGCTGACTGCAAAGAATGATGAATGGGAGTATTTGCTTGTTGGCACAGGAAAATATAATGGAAAACCAAAACAAAACAAAGCAAAACAAATGGGACCAGAGCTTGATGTGTTAGAAACAAAAGGGATGGTATGGGAAAAGGATCGCATTAGCTAAATATTGTTGTGCCTCCAAACTGTTGGCTGCAGGGTCAGAAAGTTTTGATGGGGTTTATTTGGCTGTTTGATTTTTTTTTTCTATATGTGGCTACTTGTGCTATCAAAACAATATGACCAAGTATATGGAATCAGTCATGATGGAGAACTTCTTCCTTCACATCATTTGTCTCTCAGCTGCACTTGCTGCTCAGATCTCCCAGGAAGGAGGATAGATAGAATACATCCCTGAGGCATGAACTTTGCATTTATGACCATGCAGATAATGAAAAATAAGAACCTGACTCTTGCACATGTAAACAACAGAGAGAACGTAAGTATTATCTGCACTGTGTCAAACATGAAGCTCCCCGTCTGACCAGATATATGCTATCTGTTCTGAATTACCAAACTTGGGTGTATGCTGTATGCTGTTCTTTCTCTATAATATAAAACCAAAATTTGCCTGTCAGCAGCAGAACTCTTGAGTACTAGTACTAACAAAAAAGCACTTTGAAATAAATGTTAGTGTCCTCAGAGAGTCAGAAAGTCTGCAGAGATGTCCTGTTGTTGCAATCAGTACGACAATTAAAAACAAAAAATTTTAAAAAAATCAATAGATTGCAGAGAGAAAAGTGAAAATAAATACATTTTGTGCCAGACAGAATTCTCACCACAAAATTCAAGTTGGTAATAAAAGTATGTGGAACAACTGCGGAAATTATACTGACACTTGAGAAATTTGAAGGTAAGTACATACTTAACATTGGAAGGATTTTAGCAAAGACAATAGGTTACTTTAAATGTTTTTCAGGACTTGAGTAACAGCACTTTGCACTTCAAAAGATCAAATTATTACTCTCTCTGTAAAATAAGGCTAATTCTAATTCTTTACCTCAAAGGGTGGGTCACTTTTCACAGTCCAAAGCCCCTTTAAAGTAACTGTTTGGCATAAAGGTTATTTAAAATGACACTAGGGTCCATTCATGTTTTTAAGGTGCTCACATATAACAATGTAAGTACAATACAGGTACTCAAATAAAAACAGCAGAATTAGATAGAAACAGCTTTAAAGCACTCTGTCAAGACTTTTAAATTTAGCTGGATAATTGTATCATTTTCACACTTAAATTATTCTATAGCATTCTAAACCTGTCCATAAAATTTGGATTCTGATGCTGATCAAAACCTCCTTGTATTTTTCTTGTATCGTAATCCCATCTGAACAAGATGTAGACAAGAGATCCCCAGCTCCACTCCCCTTTTGAGCCAAGTGTAGCAAATACATTGTGCCTTAGAATGCTTGGAATCATAGAATTCATAGAATCATATCATAGAATCATAGGGGTTTTCTTGAGGACAGATACTTCTAGCTTGTCAGCTTCAAAACAGTAACTAAAAGTCATTCTTCACCATCAGTGAATACCTGCATAAATTACTCCCCCAAATAAGGTCTGATTCAGGAAAACACTCAGGAACTTGACTAACTTGCTCTCCAATTACATCAGTAAAATTTTACTCAGGTGCTTGAAATTCATATACCTGAAATGATCTCAAACATTCTGTATCTTTAATTGTGACTGAAATCAGTGGGACCTTAAGGTTCTGAGCAGTTCTGAAAATCAGCCCTTAATATTACTGCTGCAATACATCTTTAATTTGTCCACAGCTCCTCCAAAAAATAGTTTTAATTGTCACATCTGAATCAAAGCTCTGTACATACGTATACAGTAGTCTCCACTTTCGTAATATCCAGGGCAGCACTGAGATCTTCGCCGATACATAGTTCTTAGTCCTCTTCGATATGCTGTTTTATAACTTATTCTAAATTGCAAGACAGAAAGCCATTTGACAATATTGAAAATCAATGCCTACTGTTAGAATTATATTTGTGTTAAATTATAGTAAGGATAGCATTCAATAATTATTTTAAAATGCATGAAAGCTTTTGATATCAAAAGCCACAATAAAAACAAATCAATACTTGTTTTGAAACTTGAAATATGACCTGTATTATAAACACAGTACTCATGACAGTCAATCACTGCAGCCTTTCCTAGGACTGCTATCTTAAAACATTTCCCCAGTCCTAAAGCAAGGGCAGAGAGGTTCTTCGAGAATAAATGATTCATTTCCGCATATCAGCAAGGTCAGCTACCATCAATGGAATGAACTGAACCTCCTATGGAGACCACTGTGTCAGCGTGCTCCACGAGAAATTACCACTACGGAAACTGCTCTCAATACACAAAATGGGAAGTTAACCCCAAGAGATTTCCTCCTACTTGCTAACCCTTCCAAGGCATTAATGCCTTGCAAAATGACACTATAGTCCCAGTTCAGTATTTAAAGCATGTTTTGCCTACCACATTATGTAGTCCATGGCAATTAAAAGGTGTTAAGCATTCTGTAGCTTTTCTAGACTTATTCATAGCATTAGCAATGATACCACATTAGAAAATGAATATTTAACAGTGAACACTTCAAAACAGCTTTGTTCATGTTAGTTTATTTGAAATTACCTAAACTGAACAAAATCTGTTGTCCCTCATGTTAGATAAACCAACTGAATCTACTCTCCTGCATTCCAAGATATACAATAGTCCAGAAAGCTCTGGATATCTGTTCAATTCCATACATTGCAACACAGAAGCTAAAAAGCAAAACCCCACAGTCAGACCTTGAAAGTTAAGGTAGCAATACCCTAGAATGTAAAACATCCTGGCTGTTCATAGAATCTTAGAATCACAGGACGGTTTGAGTTGGAAGGGACCATCCCATCCCACCCCCTGCCATGGGCAGGGACACCTCCCACCAGCCCAGGTTGCCCAAAGCCTCATCCAGCCTGGCCTTGAACCCCTCCAGGGATGGGGCATCCACAGCTTCTCTGGGCACCCTGGGCCACTGCCTGAACCCCCACACAGTAAAATATTTCTTCCTAATATCTCATCTCAATCTCCCCTCTTTCAGTTTAAAACCATTCCCCTTCATCCTATCACTACACTCTTGGATACAGAGTGCCTCCCCATCTTTCTGTATGTATCTGTATCAGCGTAACACAAAGATTTGGATAAATAAAAGGTAAGTGAGGAGATAAAAAGGAAAAATAAAACTAAAATATCTGAGAATCAGCTCTTACCTATGTCTAGTGCACTTGAACCAGTTCAATATGTCAGTACATCTTGTATAATAGATCTGATCAAAAGGATGAGCATAAGATTCCTGTACTGTCACGGCGTAGCTAGAAGCAGACAAAGAAAGAAAGTGAAAGGCTGTTTGTTGCAACATGAAAAGCTTCAGTTCCCTGTATATGCTACTCATCTAACTCCAGCATGAAAAACAATTAAATCAATAATCTTAGAAACTTCAGGCATTATCAAAAACCAGAAAAGGGCTTCCCTTAACCACAGCTCTTCCTGAAAATTTTGGAAATGCTTCTAACTTGGGCTCCGTAACTGAAATAGTCAGAGAGATTTCAGTCTGAGTAGTAAACCATTCCCTTCTGGAGAAGAAAAAAATGTCCCTGAAATTCATGGTAGTTTAGAAGGTGAAAGGGGCATTTGGTTGACTTGATAGCGCAAATTTTTAAGGAGAGGAAAGCACAGTGTTTTTAAAATGTTTCAGTTGCCTTCCTGCCCAGGACTGTTAGTTTCTGCTTGTATTCCACAATGCTAATAAGAGCGCATATTAATTTAGCACTGCTGCATTTTGCCAGCACGATGGGATGCTCACACTTCGTTTTATGATGAAGCAGCATCAGTACTTCAAATACTGAGTGCACCAACGAAATGGAATCATTTGTAAAAGGTTGAAGAGTGTTTATTTTTCTGCTGCACAAATTTAATCCTTGTAATTTGTAGCAGAAATAACCTCAGAACTATCTGAAAATTGTAACATGAGTTAACTGGTATCTAGATTTGGAACACTTTGACATACGGTTAGAAAGTGATTACCCCACTTCGTACCAATGAACAGATATAAACAACAACTAAGAAAATTCCTTAGAAATCACAGAGCTCCAGCAACACTAAGAATTCAGCAATCTCATTCCCAAAAACACTACTAATTCATGAAACAGGTACTTTATTAATTACTGTGATTGTATTTAAAGTGTCCGGGCTTCTCACATGATATAGGAACACAAATCTCACGGATTTGCTGGTCTCAGTCATTTTAGATTGTTGTATTGCCCTACAGTAAGTGTGTGCACTGCTTAAGAGACTCAATCTCAGGTTCTGATCTGGAAACAAGCTCTGCTTTATCAGATCTACAATATCTTTGGAGAATGATACTGAAATCATTCTAGGCAGGGTCAAGACCCAGGGATTAGATCCTCCAACTCATTCATTATATCGATTGTCTTAATCATCCAAGTAATTTCCTTCTCATCAATGGGACTGCTGATGTGATTAAGCCCTGTGAGATTGCACTCGTAAGGGAATACCAAAACATTTGCTTGGAGGATCTGACTGGCTTGAAATCAAAGATTGGACTATTACTGCCCTGCTTGTTATTCCCCTTCTAGACAAGCCAAGATTCTACTAGGTGTTGCTTT
The DNA here is from genome assembly GCF_000699245.1 of Pterocles gutturalis. NCBI lineage: Eukaryota > Metazoa > Chordata > Aves > Pterocliformes > Pteroclidae > Pterocles > Pterocles gutturalis. Next base: position 22,474 of record NW_010139938.1, on the reverse strand, counting down.
TGCCCTCTACCGCAATTTGCTGCATTTGACAATAATGTTTTTAATTCTGCTAATGCCAAAATGTAAAATATTTACATTGCTCATTATTAATGTAAAACACTAACACTCGCGCATCTTGATTATTATTTTATGATCCTGTTTGTTATCCAGCAATTGCCCTAACAATCTTTTCCCTTTGATTTATTAACATCTAAGTAACAAAGTCATCTTGGTCAGTACAACCAATCAATTTTGGTATTTAATTTTTGTTTCTCCTTGACTGGGTCTCTAGGTTGCTGACTTTCTTCAGACAAAATCAATATTTTATTCCTGTGCTCTGAATGCACTTCACCTCACAACACCAACTGCAAAACTCTGTTCCTGTAGAGTCTTTGCTTTGCAGCTGCATTACCTACAAACAGTTAATTATCTAATTAAGGCCTCTAAACCCAAAACATAGTGCCATTAAAGTATTATTCCATTCTTGCTCTTGTTAAGGGGTTTATTTTGCTAAAGTGTACAGTAATTCATATTTGTGTGGAACTAAACCTCAGAACAGAACTGAAAATTTAGCAAGTTGAACTTAGGAGTACAGGAACTTTAGCCTCTGCAAACAGACCCTGCATGAACGTGAACCCTATCAAAGCCAGTGGGTTTCTATGTACTCATACGAACCGTCCTGCACAGATCTACTTTTAGGACTAGGACACTGTAACAATAGAGAGAACAGCGTTACCTGAGCCTTTAATTCTCAGCGCTTTCATGCAGATACTCTTTGATGCTGACACAAATTTGGCAGACAGAGACACAAAGTTCAGGACATACAGAACAAGCCCGCACGCTGCAGCGGGAAGGCTTAAAACTTAGTTGAAATTTCTAATAGTCTTGCTTGACAACAAGCAGAAAAAAGCAAGACAGAACAAGGCCACCATTTCTCTAGGTCTCTCCATGATAAATGAAAATACACCTGTGCAGCTCTCTTGCCGGAACTATGGAGGAGCTTTCCAAAGTACATCTGAGCAGACAGGTAACACAGGGGTATGTGGTCTCTAGCTCTAGTTTTAGAACAAATTCTTTGGGATGATCCAAATCCTCAAAGGCACTCAAAATGCTATTTCTGTCATGCAACTCCATTTTCTTTTGTGACGCAGGGTGGTATTTAGCAAAATATAGCTCTTGTTTTGCCTTATAAATGTAAAAATCTGAAACAACTAGTCCAAAAAAAAAAAAAATTAGTATGTTATACATTACCTTTCCCAATGACTACAAACATTTGGATCATCTGGGTTTAGGGACAGAGTAGTTTCGAGCAGAAAAGAAAGAACAATCCCTTTTAAAATCCACTTGAACAGCATAAGCGCCACCATTATTGTATCTAGATAAAGAAGATAAAGTATAGCCATTAAAGACAATTTTGAAGAAAACATCCTTCTAGGCCTTTTCATCCTTGCTTTTGTGCAAATCCAAATACTGTGGAGTTATTTACAAACTGAAATACTTGAAAAAGCAATCAGCCAAACAGTAACATTTTTTACAAGTGCAAACGCATTCTAAGAGGAATTTATACCTTCAACCCTACTAAAAAACCCGATGAATTTGATCATTAAGCTACCCAAGATATTGACAGCCCCAATGACTCTTCAAAAGAACATTTCTGATACTGATCATTTTTACAGCGGTCTATACCGAAAAAATAAATGAGGTATTAAAACAATCTATTCTCCCACCAACCTACAGGCAAATGGAAGAATACCCAAATACCCTTTTGATTTATTTAAATAGGTTTTACATGTGTCAATATAGTAGGCTAGAGCTGAGACATATGCTTATTACACGACTGAAGGAAAATCAATTCACTTTTCAACTCTTAGATAGGGAACCACTTAGAATGACAGAGGTCAATGTAGTGGGTCACATTATGCAGAATACAAAACATGAAATAAAAATATTTGCATTGAAGTTGGAAATAGATTGTATAAAATTCATTAGGTGCACTCTCTTCATCATCTTACAATTCATCTATTAAATGTACTCACATACATCTACTTATTGCTCACTTGGGGCTTTGAAACCAGTCGTGGTGCTTGCCTAGAAGTCCTCAATGACAACAGTCAAAAATACAAAATCCGCAGGAAATATGAACTTGCTTTTAAATATAACTGCATCAGAAGTGTTAATGTGTTAAACATGAAGTCAGCAAAAAATATTTTTAAATATCCTTTTCAGGCATTTACATCGTCCCATAATCCACTATTCAAATCAAAAGTCCCATAAATTATTCCTGGCAACAAGACTGCCCTAAAAATAGATTGAGTCTTCATATGATCATCTAAAAAACACATGGCTCGTTGCTTCATGGTCCAGAACAGCAAAAGGGATGTTAAGGGGTTTGCTCTGCATGGCACTGATATACGGCCCAGCATAAAGAAGTCATCACAGAGCAGAATGAGCAGCAGAGGGATAGCCAGGAAAGCTGATCGGAAATTACCTCCTGATTCAAAGCTGCCTAAGCTAGTTCAAGGACACCCATTGCCTTTAGTGGATTTGAAGTCAAGATCCCAGTGGGAGTAATAGCTCATCTTTTAAATTATTCCTAGAGCTCTGCTAAACCCAAATATAAGTCCTAAGCCATGTAAGTCATATTAATGTTAATTAACATAATTTAATGTTAATGTTCCTCTCGAAATGGATTGAAGTCCATGAGTGACCATTCTCTACCTGTGGGCTGTTTCAAAGTCCCATGACAACAATGCAAAAGCTTACTCTGGAAATTAGGAGGGCTGACGAGAAAAGGACATGAGAGATAGTCCTGTTCATTGAAAAGAGTTTGCTACACTTGTCCTAGACACTGCCTCTCCACGGAGGAAAAGTGTCTTCAATGGCTGATCTGCAAGTGCTCATGGGACAAAAGTTCAATGAACCTAATGTTCAAAAACCGAGAGCTTGTTTGAGAGTAGAACCGTTTTAACATAACATGTACCAATAGATGAGAACTACCCAAGTATCAGGCTGAACAAAATGACAGACAGCCCTGTAACAAAAATACCTTCAAAAGATGTCTTTAACGTATTACACTAGCTACCATTTGAAAAACACCAAATTACTGAGGACAGTTCTATCAAGCACTGTGTTTATAGGTTGCAATTTACCCCCTTTGGTCATTCTCTACACTTTGGTACATGGCAACACTGAACAAATTGGACTAGAGGAAAGCTGGCTTCTAATCAACAGAAATGGTCAAAGCAAGAGCGCAGCAAAACTGCTTAAGGAAACACAATCCTTAAGAGAGCGGGTTTTAATCAAAACACAGTTCTGTGCTCAGTTTGTTAACTTTTTGAGAACATCAGCGGCCTGGGTTTATCCCTAAATCAGTTAGAGGCAGAAAGACAGCCTACTTCTACCTGAAGAGAGCAAGCCTTTTCACATGTAACTAAAGCAGCCCTGTATTTGAATTCTGTCGCTCTCAGAGATCTCAATTTGTTCTTAAGAAACAATGTATCAGTTCAGTTTTTAAACCAAAACATCAAATAATTCTTTATAAACCCTAAAATAGCACACAGGATATTTGCTTACAATGTATTTGAAAGAGGTTCAAAATAGTTTTCTAAAGTTTTAATGCTAATGCTATTTTATTATGTTTGTAAATGAACTGCGTTGTGCAATTAATTCTCTAACTTTGTAAGTCAGATCGTGTATCAGAAACATCCAACTTTCCAAATACAGCAGAACCTCACTCAGCTCAAGTGTCTCTTCTTCTAACTTAAATGAAATATTTCACTTTGATCACTGTTAATAGAAAAGACCTCATACCAAAACGGAATGGTTGCTATTACAAGATTCAGAATAAAACTCTAAAAATAGGAGCACATATATTAAAAACCAACATCAAAAAATAATCCAGTAATGACTAGATGGGGTTTTTTCAGCTTTTATTGTTCAGCATAATATATATTACATTCCTGCACTGAGTTTAATGCTTGGAACATATTGTCCAAGGAGGCAGCATCAGCGTTTTGGAAGACAATGCCTGTAACTTCATTAAAGATGGGGACAAGTTATACAAACACCTCCAGTGTCTGCCACTGCCACTGTCACGGGAACAGGCAGCCTTTGGAGCTCAACAGGAAAATAAATGACACAGAGGTCCTCTGTGTAGTCCCTAAATGGACTCGAACTTTGTATCTCTCCAGGCCTGATTTTTCTTTTCAGGAATGAAAAAAAAAAAAAGTCAATTTAGGTACAATTTGGCTAGAAAGAGGGTCTTTCAATCCAAAATACAACCTAGTGATTTTTCACAAGTGTCTCATTCTCTGGTAATTACAACTGATTAGGTTAGGTGTCTGATACTCATTAAGCCATTTTCACATACCTTGCTCCTTTTTGAATAAGTGTCAGTACTTCACCTGCAATGTTGATAGAGGTCAGTGGTTCCATCACAAAAGAAAGAAAACACAATTGCACTGTTAAGCTCAAATCTTAGCTACAGAAAAACTGGTAGGTGGCAAGTCATTGATTTATTTGTCTGCTGATTCACTCTACAAAAACCTTTGTTGAGGAAACTGTGCTGGGGTTTGCAAGGAGACCAGAAGATGCAGATGATCATTTTAACTGGATGAAGTAAAAGAGAGTGCGGACAAAAGCTGGCTGTTACTCTCTCCTGCAGTTTTTACAGCACAGGCTGAGGATGACAGTACTCAAGATTGGGACCTGCACGCAAAGAAAATAAGAGCTCAAGGAAACCTCTAAAGGTTTCTCTAGGTGTTGAAGACCTCGCTTCGGTAGTATTCTTGTGAAAAAGGACTAGCGTATACTTTAAGTGTCTGGGAGAAAAAATAAAAACAAAACCATGGACTAAATTTCTCCTCTGCTGCCTTGGCTGACTAGAAAATTTAACTAAAAAAGACAATTAGAGAATTTCCTGTTCGGGGCAGAAGTAGTGAAACATTTCATTTTGACATTTCTGTCATAAAAGAATTTCATAACATGACTTTGACATGAAATTCAGACAGAATTTCCAGTCCATGACAAAGTTCTACATTGAATGCTTTTGTCTCAATCTGAGATGAAATGAGTTCTGAACCAGGCAAAAAACTAATTTGGTGTTCAACTGTAATTAGCGAAAATACGTTCAGACGTGTCTTTCACCAGCATGCAATATTCTGAAATCCTTATATACTTTCAAAGATCATTCCTTTAGATGTCTAAATGTATACGCTGTCAATTAACCTAGGCTGAAATTTTTCCACAAACTTCAATGCCATGCATTTAACAGAGCCAAATTAAAGAGTCTTACCTCAAAGTGCTAAAAATTCCTGATGAATCCTGTTTCTGCACACTATCAGCACATGAAGACACACAGCATAAATCCTTATATACTTTCAAAGATCATTCCTTTAGATGTCTAAATGTATACGCTGTCAATTAACCTAGGCTGAAATTTTTCCACAAACTTCAATGCCATGCATTTAACAGAGCCAAATTAAAGAGTCTTACCTCAAAGTGCTAAAAATTCCTGATGAATCCTGTTTCTGCACACTATCAGCACATGAAGACACACAGCATATTAACAG
>NW_010139938.1:3498-16686 GCF_000699245.1 Pterocles gutturalis | reverse complement strand
ACATCCCTTTCAAACCCCTCCAGCCTCCAGCAGTTTGCAACTTCCTTAGCCACAAGTGGTGTCTTTGTGTTAATAGCATTTAATGGATTCTATTCCACTAATCTGTCTAATAATTTTTGATCTGTTAAAATGTAAATCTCAATCCTTTAAATTTAAATTTTAGTGTCAGCAACGTCCTGTGGTGGTCTCACATCTTAGACATGTACTATATGAAATACTTCCCTTGTTTTTCTGTCTGCCTCCTCAATTTCTGTTGATGCCTCCTTGCTCCTCTGTTAGGAATCAGTCATTGATTCTCAGACTCTGTTTTCTATCATTTCCTATCATATAAACAACATTTTGTTTATATATAGACTTTTTTCTTCTGTAATATCTGAACAAGAAAGTTCAGTTTCTTTCAGGAAGTTTGATGAAAGACCTTGCAAAAACCTTCTGGAAATCTAACTGGATCTTCTTGATCCACATGTTTACTTCAAAGAACTTTAACAATTTATGAAGCCTTTACAAAGCCATGTTGATTCTTTATAAACATATTTATCAAGAGGTTCCCTAATTCTGTTGTTAATCATAGCTTCTACCAAACAGGAAAACCTAGGTGCATGAAAATTAAAATGTGTTCTAGTATTTTTATGTGGGCAATTAAGGAAAATGCAAGAGAAGAGTTAAGCCAGAAAACAAAAAGTTGGTGATCACTGAAGAAGCATTAAAGTGACTGAGTGTTTGCTGATTACACTATTTCAGTCTCTAAGTAGTAGCAAGCTTCCAACAAGCTGCCCTCTGTGGCACTCCTCCTTCTCATCCCATCTGAAATTTTCATGATAGTTTAGGCAAGGGATCATTTAACCACACACTTCATTTGGCTCTACATCAGATTTTGTTAGAAACAAGCTGTTATGAAAGCTAAATGAGGCCATGAGTTTCAAAACTGATCAGGATTTTTTGGATGCCTCCATTTATGATTAATAAGTCGAGATACTATGAAAGGGCTGAATAATATGCAGAGCTCAGAATGCATGTTAAGAAACAGGTTGTTTTAATCTGGGTGGTCAAGAACTAAGCCACTCCAACTCACTAGTCACCTCTCAAAATTGTTGCCATGATCAACAGAAGTATTGCCAATGACAGGTTGTGGGTTTGTTTTGTTTCTAATGAAAATTTAAAGCTGTTTTAAACAAACACTTCCAGAAAGGATCAGGTACTGAATACAAAAGCACTGACAATGTGATTCTTATCATCTGAGCACAGAGAAATTCAAGTGACAGAAGAACTAGCAAAAAATACCAGACTGTGTGCTGAGTTGCTGGGTTCCCTCTACTGACATCTCACACAGTTAATGTGGGAAGACAGTAGACAGGAAGCTGCCTCTGTTAACAAAAGATGGTATTTCAGTTAATGGGATCCATTTAAGCCTCTAGGAGTCATTGTACTGAGGGCAAATTATTACCCCTTACATGCAGTGCAAAACAACTGGTCTCTAATTTGTCCTACAAAACCCCCACTGTTAGGCTTACATCCAGCTTTTCCAGGTTCTCCTTAAGCACCCGCTCTCTTTAAGGTTTGTGTGCATCTCTGCCTGGGATTTCAAGAAGGCAGTTCAGTAGCTGGAAATACCTGGAGTACATACAGAAGTCACTGCTATTCACAAATATCCCTGATACCACCTCCTGACACAACTCCCCTGTCACTCGGAGGTGACACAGACAAGGGGAGAAAGAGCTGATCAGGACAGCACAACTGCTTTTGACGTTCAGAAGGTTTCCTTCACAGTGTCCTGTGAAGGCTCACAGCACAGGACCAGTTTGTACAGTTCAGCTCCCTGAAGAGGCCAGCCCCAGCAGTGGCACAAGCCAAGAACAGACCCACAAGATGCATGAAAGTGGGATCTTTCTTACCTTATGCTTGAGTTCATACAATGGAGACAAGCTTGTCCCAACTTTGTGCTTCCAGCAATAAGGGTAATGCCAATAAACATAAGCAGGAACCTTAACTTTTCAGGATAAACCTATTCTAAGCTCTCTATGAAAGCTAACCATGCTCCTCTGCTGCTCAACCAAAGTTCATGGCTGAATTTACACTGAATGTTGGGAATGAAACACATTAAACAATTACACAATATTTTCTGTAATTAACATGACTTGGGAAATAAAAGCACAAAGGCAAGATCTAGAGATTTTCACAGTTTATGGAGAAGTCATCAAGGAAAATTACCAAGAGCTGCATCCTGAGTCCTGTTTGCTTAGTCTTAGCAGCAGCCACCTCTGCTACATCACTCAGCGAAGGAGGTGCTGTTCAGTACAAATAAAGGAACCAATTCAATTTCCCAAGATGTAATTTTACAGGCTTTCTTTTAAAGATGGGAAAAATGCACTGGGGTCCTAACTGCTAGAGTGCCCTCATGAATCTCCTTTTTATTCTTTGAACCACAGTTGCTCAAGTTTTCCAAAACTGGGTGGGGGGCTGATTTTAATGGAACCAAGTGTCCAAATCTCTTCAGCTCCTTTAAATTTCTAAGCTCTAAAATAGACCAGTGTGAGTTGCAATTGCTACAGTGGACACCGCCACAGTTCCATAGATGTGAAGTCTGAAGACATGCTCCAGTGCTAAGCTGACTTCCACTGGAGTCACCGGGAGCTTGGCTAGAGCAAAGCAGGAATAAATAATGAAGTAAGCTCTTCTCAATCTATCAAATGTTATTTTCAGAAGCTCAGGATTGTTCCTTCAGTGCTCTCAGAGGAAAACTGGGTCAAAACACCAGGGAGACATGCCACTAAGCAGCAGTCTAGGCAATTACTTCAGTTATGGCTGATGAAATATGTTTATCGAGACGAAGGCTGGTGTATGAGTCTGGGATTCAGAGGACCAACATTTAAATCATGCTGTCAAAGACTTAAGGCATAACACTGGGTTAGGGAAGCCGGCTAGGCTGAGGTAGCTCAAATTCCACCCAAGTTCTGCATCCAGTATTTTCTGTAGGCTACCTCTGAGCCTCCAGAGGCACCTAACCACCATACAACACCGGGCTTTGAAACTTCAGGTGAAATTTAGGACATACAAGTTCTCAAAGTCTCAGTATCTTCCACAAGAAACAGGGGAGGAGGACTGACCAACCTGCCAGGTGCTTTAGGAATAAGCATATTACAAAATGAAAAGTGATTAGATACTAAAACAACAATGTATAAACACAATTGGCATTATCCATTCACAACACCAACACACAAAGAAACGCAGACGCTCTTATTCTGTCAGTACTTACACAAACTCAATATCCATGCACGCTTGTGCAAAGCACAAGTACCAATCCAAAAAGCTATTATTCATTTCAATACTAAATTTCTTTTCCTTAAATAATTGAATAGTTAATCAATAGTCCAGCAGAAATATAATGAAAATATTACATTAACAACACCTAAAAACATTGCTGAAACAGTGTCCAAATACAGAGAATTGCTGGCTCCTTTTCAGAAAGGTCAGCTTGGAAAAAAATTATCTGTGATTTTCTGCCCATAATTTTGTACTTGTATTCAACTATCAGTGCAAAATTGGAATCCAGCCCTCCGAACATTTGGTCCTTTAAGTTACCAATTCAAACTCAAGTCCACTGAAACATCAGTGTTCCTTGCAGTGCCCAAACCCCGAACTGATCTTCTAAGCCCTGCCAGCGAGGACAGGGAGATGGCTGACATTCCACTGGCACTTTCTGCCAAAACCAAGTTGGCACTGGCAGGCTTCAAAGACAAGATCCTGGTACCCTGCAGTATTTCAACAGAAGATGACCTCCTGCAAGCTAAGAAGTTCTCCTGGAGCAGTCCTATCTGAGCCCTCTCAATTACAACATGGTAAACAAGGAAAGTCAGAAAGAGCCACTTTGTGCATTTGCCTCCTGAACCCTCCTACCCCGATCTTGCCATCTGACCACTGCCGTGAGGGGATGGCAGAGGAAGCCAGCCGGTGCTGCAGTGTCCCCCGTACCAATCCCAGTCTTCTTGCACAGTGGAATTTTAAAGCTGATGAAACTGTGTGGGGAGTCACATTCTCTCCTGATTTAACACCATATTTATATTCACTATCCCATGCATATTTCAGATATTCCTTCACATCACTTCAGAAGAGAAAGTAAGCTGACACACATCAAAAAGCTGATCTCCTGAGAACTCAAGTTAGCCTGCTTACATGGAGCCACCCACCTAATCCATGTTCAAGTTGTCAAACAATTACAACATATGCTTCCTTAGACAGCTAGAGCAACAAAGAGCTTGTATCCCAAAAACACCCAGGATAAATAAAGCAACCTAAGTGTTACAGGCATGCCCAGATAAAGGATAACATTTTTCTAAGTATTTAGCTAAAAAAACCCCAGCCATTTATTCCAATAAAATGGTTTTACAGCATTTAAAGAATCCATGTGAAGTTGATCTGAAAATTGCAATAACAAGCAACAAAATACAAGGATGTTCAATGTATACCCAGTGAAATATATTGAATATGATTCTGTGAAAGTGCTGTGAAAGTCAGAAAAAAAAGCATTGTTTGAAAATGCAGAATATCCTTTATGGTTATATTTTTTTAAATTACTTCTATTTGTCAAGAACAATTGGCACCTTCTTTTTGTGTTCATTTATCTCAGAGGAAAATAAAATGAAACAAACAGTAAAAAAGTCCCAAGTACAGTGAACAGCTGAGCCAGGGACAAATTAAGTAACACAGATTGATGGCTGTTGATCTACAGCAGTACTATCACATCCCAATGCCACATCTCATATTTCATTTAAAGACCCATCTCTCCTTTTCCAGAAACAGTGCAGTATTTATGGGAGAAGGCTGATTTGCAAGCCTTGGAGCTGCACTGAGAATCCAGATTCAGTTTTTCCAATTTGGCTCTAAAGTTGGTGAATGCCTTGAACTTTGAAGATAGCAACCCAAATAAAATGAAACCAAACACTGGAATAAAATGAACAGTGAAACTAAACATGTATTTCCAAGAGATGCTGCAGGCAGGGTAAAGCTTTTTATCTTCAGTTTCTTCATAAGACAGTAAGGAAATAATGTTTGCTTCCTCTGCATCTACACCTTTACTAACCCCACTGGTCCAATAACATGTCTCTTCCTCTTCTCCTCTGGGTTATCCCAGTGCTTTATCCTCCTTGGCATTCTCTGTTACAACAGCACTCAGATGTTCTCCTACATTCAATTTCCCTCTCAGCCTCTTGAAATCTTAATCTAAAATTTTTTAACTTCATAGCTATTAAAAACATTGACTGGCCCATACAGAATATAACTTTTTCTATGAATGTCTGCTAAATATAAGATAAATCTTAAATCAATTTTTAGATTTCTAATGGCTTAAGAATTAGAGTGGTCACTTAAAAACTGTCAATTTTACTTGAAATATGAGAGGCTTCCTCAGGCGCTGCAGTAATCCTTTGTGCTTTCCCGTGCTTCTTACAGGGCATATCTGGAACACTATCAATACTGGAGGAATGGTATTTGGTTCAATCATGTCAAAGCTAAAAGCCTGAAGTAAGGAGTCCACGTAATTTATCTGATTTTCAGAGCATGCACAGATCTGTCTATCTGAGAATCAGGCCGGTTACTTTGGTGCCCAGAAATGGCTATAAGCTCTCAGGTTTTCACATCCAACATGGAAAATAGGCTGAACAAATGTGCCCTTATCCAGGACAGAAAGCTGATGCTATGGAGGTCATGGTATGTGAACAAAATCTTTGCAATTACTGTTGATCCCTGCTACGAGGGGACACGCTGAAGAATTATTGCTTCATAGCCACCCATCAGCTGGTCACACGTTGTGCTAGTAAGAAGGCACCTACTCAAAATGCATGAAACTGTTTCCCAAAATGCCTCTAAAGGAAGCTCAGATGCATATTCAAACATGAGGTTATTTCCTAGCAAAGGCCTGACTCCGTGTCAAGGCAAGGCTCAGACACACACCAAGTCCTTTTCCGTGCCTTGATTCCCCCTGTGAGCCCAGCTGCGAACCAGAAAGGAGTGCTGTGCCTAACGGGCTGGCTGTGGGGCTCAGGAACATGGGGCACTTCAAGAAGAAAAATGTCTCTGCAATCCAAACTTGGACACGCATCTCCTGACCACCCAGCATCGACTCTAAAACCTTCAAGCTATACAGCCAGAGACTCGCACCAGGAACAGTCTTCATTCAGCTGCAGCGCAGCGTCTAACCGCATCTTCACTAAGATGGGTCTCCACGGGTTGAGGTGGGCAACAGCAGCACCTGCAAATGCTCCTTCACAACACCCAAGTCTTACACTGCTCTGCCTGTTTTCTCCTCTGTGCAGTGCAGAGAGAACAGGAGACTGTGCCCAAAATTCCCAGGAGATCCAAACAGTCTCCAAAAATATCCTCACCTTTCCAGGAACCATCACACACTGTTAGAGCAATAACTGGAAAGATAAATGAGAACATGACCCCAGCCTTATTTAATTTTACATCACTATGCAAAGCTCTCGACTCTGCTGTCTCCATGACCTACTTTATCTATTGTTTATTTCTTTTTTTTTTTTTTCCAGGAAATTGTTCATTAAGGATAAAAGCACCTGGCTTACAGTAACAGGGCACTGTGCAAAATATCTGTCATAAAGCTGAGAGGAACATTCGTAAATACATCAGACAGAGCAAACACACAAAGAACGGAGGGGCTGCGGGGAAGCATCTTGGGTTGAATGCGGGCAAAGAAGACGTAAGGGTCAAAGTCTCCACTGGTGTAAATGGCTGAACTCCACCAAGTTAACTGTGCCAATTTGTATCTGGATAGAATGCAGATCTGCCAGCCCAGTCATCAGATACAGATGGTACTGGAGCTACTCAGGTTAGAGCTAGTATTTTCTTTCTGGCAGAAAAACAGTAGCTAGAAAAATCACTATGGACAAAACCAGATCTGAATAACTGGTGCATACAACTACTTTGGCTTCTTCTTCCCCCTCCTCCTAAATTTGGCACTGAAAACTTATTTAACTACTTTGAGAAGAAAGGTTAACAAAAGTTATGAAACAGAGAGAGCGCTTATGGGGTAATTTTAGCGCTTACCTTCCATCATTTTACAGATGTACTAATTAAGTTGCCTTCCACAAGTTAAGACAAGTAGTTTTCTCTCTGTATTCTTTCTCCACCAACATCATACATGTACCATCTGCTAAGTCCTCTTACCGAGCCCTCTCCATACTTGCTCTCAGATCCACAGCGCTCAGATGGCAGAGGCGAACACTTCCCTACGAGTGCTTTATTAACCCTTCTGCAGAGCCGTAAAAATTGGAGCTTAAAGGTTGTTTATACATTTTTCAACTTAGTGTAACTGTCATTACTGCTGAAACCAGGACAGTAAGTTAAGATCTATGCAGCTTACTCTGTGTTGAGATTATCTGAGCAAATATCACTTGCATGTATCCTGCTAAACAAAATCCAACATAACAGAACTCCTCCTCCCCACAGAACAGGCACACAAAGTAATGGTGTTCCCCTCTGCTCTCATATCAAGACACAATCATCAGCACAGTACAGAAAGCATAAACTTTGAGACTCTTGTATTGGTTAGCACCAAACTTGTGAAAAACTTCTACTTGTAAGCATGAGCTAATCTTGGTCTCCCTTCAAGAGCCCAGCATTAACACAGACAGCTCACTTCCTTCCACCTGCCCCAGTTCTTCAGGTACATGCTGTGAGTCCCATTTCCCTCCTCCACCATTTTTCTGACCTTATCATCTTCTACATCTTGCTATCTTACACACTGCTGTCCAAAACCCGCTCTGAATAACCCTTTTTAAAATTGTATGGGGACTTGTTCCCAAGATCAACAGCCACTTTCCACTTCTCCTTCACAAAACTCACTTCAGGCAATTGTATCTCGATTTGTTTAAATTGCAGCTTAACTAAGGTCATCTCCAAGGGAACCTGGGCAGTCTCTAGGCTCTTAGCTCCAAGTTTTAGCATCTGCTGGGACTCCAGGTATGCCATGTGTTGCAGGGTAAAGGTCAAGATCTTACAATTTGGTGATCCATCCTTTACCACAGAAGAAACACATTTTCTCTGGGCATGAAAAATGTTTAAACTTTAAGTTTAGGAACAGCAGAAGCAAGACTGGTGACTGTAAACTCTCTTCTTGCTGCTCATTAGAATCTTACTAGCCTGCACTTGACTCTTCTGTATCTTAACTACCTTCTCCTCTTCCTCCTGCCTTTCATCACACCCAGCACTGCTTCCTTTCATGGCATTCCTTTCTTCAAATATGGAGCTTACCTCTTCCTAAAGCAACACTTTACATGATCTGCACTGTCACACCTGTGGTATACAAAGTTGAAGATGTTTAACAGATATGTATGAGCCATCTCCTGGGGAGAGAGTAATCACTGTCCAATTAAACAACACACAGCCACAAGGATAAATACATAAATAGAGCACAAAAAATATTTGAATAAATCATTGATTACTGTTTTATACCCTGGACTATTCAAATAACTCCTGAATTGCTCCTTTCACTGATTCTTCAGGACTGTGTTGATCATATACCTTGCATTATCCTTTGGATTTTCTACCAAATGGACAAGAAGATATAGCATGAACTGGCTTCCTTCCACATAAAGATGGAACACAGAGCTTGAAGTTCCCTACAACACCCCTGCTTCCAGGCTTGTGGTCACTGCCCTGTTCTGAACTCCTCTAGGAGAGTGGCCTGCAAGTCAAAACAGGACGTGTGTCTAGACTTCTGGCCTTATGCTCTGCACCTTGGAAATTATTTAGCTTGTTCTGTCTTGAGGCATTCTTACTTCACTACACGTTTGAAAAGAATCTCTGATATGACCTAGGAAGAGAAAGCCAGTCCTGCAACCCAAGCACAAGAGCAGGAACCAAGAGTTTAGCTCTCAGGTATTACAGCAATAAGAGTGCTAAAGAAACAAGTAGAACAGAACAAAGCAGTTTTGTGTACCAAGCACACTTGTCAACCAAGGGCCGCATGCACACTCTGAGCTGTCCTCGCCTCAGCCTTACCCCTGGTAAATGGAAAAAGTCCTTCTTCCCAACATCCCATTTCTCACTGTCATTCATAGAAGCAAAGTTTCTGTAAATGCACAATGTAATGGTTAGCTTGGATTTTAGCTATTTTTCATAACTTACGCTGTCCAGTCTCATCTACTGAGGCATAAAACCCCTCATCCTATGCCAAAGTGGACAACAGATACAAATGAAGTATGGGTAGGTGATGTGTTTTGCTTGTTTATTTGTTTGAACTCGGAGCCACCCACTAGCCCAGCCATTCACTTTTCAGTCTGCTTCAATTCTTTGATTCGCTAACGAGCAAGTCAAATGTCAGGTGGGAGTAGGAATGAGTAGGTGAGAACCAGAACAGTCAGAAGCTCTCCAAATGTTATTCTAACATCTTGAAAATTAGAAAATTTGAAGTTGATTTTTAAAAATTATAGTAAACAACTCTCCTTTTTTCAAATGGCTTTTTTTTTTTTTTAAATACTGACTCTCACAGAGTATTTTATGTCTTTAAATTCCTCCTCAGAAGGATTTGGTCAAAATATCCCCTTTCAGACCTTCTAACATCTCAATGAAAACAGGTAGAAAAGGGTCAGCTGGGAGTATGAATATCAGTTTAGCTCTAAAAGATGTTCACACTTTACAATTTAAACAAAATATTCACAAGTAATGTAACACCTTATTATCATGAATTGGGAGTAAACTGAAATTTCATGCAACTGAACAGGCTGATTACATACACAGACACATACTTTAAAAAATAGACTTTTCATGTTCTTAAGTATAAGCAATTAAGGGTAAGAGTAACATTTCTTAATTATGTCATTGATCTAAATTCCTTTCCATTTTTCTGAGAAAGCACTATACTTACATAAGACACAGCTGAAGTTGTTCCTGTTTCTCAGACTGGCATTTGTTCTAATAAAATATTTACCTTGTGACTTTTTTTTTTTTTTTCAGTTTTTGCCTTCATATGAAATTAAAATTTTGAAAGTCTGAATCTACCATTAACTTTGAAGAAAGTACTAAAAACTCATTTAAAAAAAAGTCACAGGGAGCTGTGGGAAATTCTGTATTAGGCTGGCCTACTAATTAAAATCAGCTATGCCGTATTACTTCCACTGTTCAAATGTGTCCGCCTATAGATCTAAAATGTTTTCAGAATTATTAAAATCAGGGGTAAAAAATCCCAAATCTCTTTCCTCTTTCATGTGGAGCCACAAAGAATGCACTTTTGCAGATTTCAAAGTCCATTAAAACATCACCTCTGAAAACAGATGCACAATCAGGCCCAGAAGTGATTTATGCAAGCAAGATGCTCAGAACTGCCAGGAACTCTTCATGTTCAAAGTACCCTCAACAGGCTCAGCTTGGTCCAGTTTGTATCACATATAATTAGGTTTCTTCAGACCATAAAATCAATAATATAAGTAGTAAATGGTATGTTATTTCTCAGAATCTTGCTACAACTTATCAGCCTTTGATCAAGCAGAGCTGGCTGCTAATGACATTTAATGTTAATTAATGAAAATGCATGCGATAAAAAGTTCTTTGGAGAATTATCTAATTATGTACCATAAAAAATGAAGTATGTGATATCTGTAATTTATGTTTAGATCAATGACTATTGTTTAGGATCCTCTAAGAAGACGTTAGGTTTATAAGCCATCTTTAGCTACCCTTTCTCCTGCCTTACAGCAACACTTTCTCGAGCTGGTGTGTGTACAACAGATGACAGTTCATTAATCAGTTATGTCTCGTTTATAACACCAAAGTCTGCAGGTAAATTCCTCCTCAGCTGCGGGACAGCACCAACAGAATATTTCATGAAATTCACTTATCTTTTGACAATGGATGATTGACAGCAAACCATCACGGCTGAAATTACTGACAAAATAAATAACAGAACCTGTGGAGATTAAGCAGGGATTTCAAAAGAATGACTACAATCCTTAGAGAAGAATGATCAGAGAAGGCCAAAGGATTTCATAATCTCATAGGAATGCAACATTTTGCTACCAATCACTTTGACTGCCCGAGACCCCAGCTATTGAGGAACATTTGTAGTTTAAAATATTCCAATTTGATGTGACGTGTCTAAGTAACTTTTCACGATTGTCAGGCACATGGAGAAAGGTGAAAGGCAATTTTTCATGGGATTCACCAGAAACACTGTATCAGGTTTAATGTCTGTTTCTAAACTAGAAAGGAAGGGTTGAATAAATGCATCGTATTAACACCATGGGGCAGCTTCTATCGTTAATATGTCATGTCAGTTAGCTCCCATTTCCCAAAACATTTTCACTTCGATAATACATATCCTAGTGCTCTTGCTTAATATTAGCCACATATAGTAAATGAACCCCTGGGTTCAATGAGACTATCCTAATACCAGAATCTGAGTATACACCTCACTTGCAACAACTTTTTCCAATCCAGATGTGTAAAAAAGGAACACTCCTCAAATTATCTCACTTTTCTCTCTAATAAACATACAGAGTAGACAGTAAGATTCTGAAATTTTAAATATGCTTACAGCAGTTCTATTAATTCAGTGATCTAAATTCCTAGCCAAAAATAAGAGACATACAGAGAGGGGAGAAAAAATTAAAAAAAAAACCCAAAAAAACCAAAAACAAACAAACAAAAAAAAACCAAAGCAAAAAAACCCAAGAACTTGCTGCATCTCTAGCAGTTTGGTTTGGTTTGAAAGATGAAGTGTGAAAGTGCTGAGAGCAGGATGTTGGCTAAATAGGTGCCACTTGTACTTGCCCCAGATGTGATGGAGCTGGCATGCTGTTCAATACAAAGTGATTAATGATTGCTTGCAATCAGTCCTAGAAATCAATGGGCCTTGAGTGACATAATGATTCTATGACATCATAAGGCCTCACATCTGATGCTTGTTCTTGGACACATATCTCCTCATGCTGCCATTTTCGGCACTGTAAGTGGGCTCAAAAAAACAATGGGCTTTATAATATTCATGAATAAACAAGTTTTCATGTGAGAGAGAGATCTCCTTCTGCCAAATTTTATTTTTCTGCTCACTTGTGACCTCTCCCATCACCACTCTTTGGCATGTCAAATTCAACTACATGAGCAGTGCACAGAAAAATTTATGTATTTAAGGTTGATCCTTTATTTCAATTAATAATTATGATAGACTATAGGAAAATCATTTAAATGAGAAAAGGAAAGAAGGTGCTACTGCTAGCAGAACTGCAAGTGTTTCGCCACATAAATCTCTCAATTGCAGCTGTACCATTGTTACATGAGCGGACCATTATTTTGTCACTATTTTTGGCACTATCATTAACAAGTCTTTCCAAAGTGACTTTTCTAAAGTGATTCATGTCTTTAAATGACCCCCAATGCCACTTCCAAATGCATTTTAGGGTGCTGTACATTTAAAAAAAAAAAATTAAAAAAAGAGTGACAACAGAAACCAAGGAATAAAGGGCAGCTTCTTTAACCCCTGTTCACATGTGATAGGTTTCTTCCTGCCTTAACTGCCACAGTGGCCTTCTCTACATTTGTTTAAGTTTAATTATTTTCTTTTTAATAAGTACCTCTGGGTTCTGCATTCATATTAATTACGGGCTAAAGAGTATGTGTTTCTTCATGAAGAATTAGCTAGATGCTCATAACTGAGTATATAAAAGTGAAAGTAAACTTGATAAACCTGCTCCTGTATTTTATTATTTGGAGTTTGTTTCAGCATGGGTTTTACTAGTTTAGACAACAGAGAATAACTCCTGCTTGATAAATAGTCTGTGTAAACTTTTACAGAAGTTTTTTGGTCTAGTTTGTAATATATTCTTTCGGTACGTGCACAGCACGGAGCATCAGCACCCACAAACACAGGCAGTACAGTACAGGCTAGCATGTGCTGGGAAACAAGGCATCGGTTGACGCATTTGAAGTAAATCATAGCTTAAATCTTAGTAAAAGATAGAACAACATCATAACTGTCAGAGCAATTTTCCACATCAGTAGTTTAACACCTGAACTATTGCTTAGTTTTGCAACTGAACTATTCCCAGCTTCTATCTGTTCTACTCTGAATCAACACCAGTTCTGAGATGTGTCATAAACAATGTTTGCCTGAAAGAGCCAAACATACCACCGAGGTGGAGACTTAATGAGGAAACAGCAGTTCCTTCCCCCCCCCCCCCCCCA
>NW_010139938.1:0-3487 GCF_000699245.1 Pterocles gutturalis | reverse complement strand
AAAAAGAAGTGGAAAAGGTTGGTTCATTTTCTGTAAACATCTGGATTGTAAATAACTGTAGGCTTCACAGACAGTATTAGACTGCCTCTGACTTAACGTCATAAAGATTGAGTTATTCACTTTAATTTAATGCTAACGTCATTTTCAGCTTTGCATATGAATATAACCTTATAGTCTGTTACCAGCTATCTCGGGAATGTAGCAGAAATCACAACATTCTTGCGTCTTCTATTTTTCACAGGAACAACTGGCTACATCTTGTCAGGCATTTTTAAAGGTTTTTCATAGTTCAACAGCAGTGCACAAAGAAAGTTTGATTTTGAAATGAAAAAACAGACAACTTCTTCAATACACTAATTTTCCAGATTCAAAACAGTTTAATTATTTCCACGGTCTAAGAGAAATCAAAAACAGATTGTGAGGTGTAAAAGAATAATTTATTTTGAATGGTTAATCCTTCAAAAAGCCACAGGGAAACAGACTAAGAATGTAGAAATCATTAAAGGAAGAGTGATCACTGACTTCTGTTCCTAGAAACAAAGGAATAAAGCTACAGCTGGCTCACAGAAGCAGGTGAGTTCTGGCTGACCTACCATGAGGACTGTTGCTCACACTGCACTCCTGAAGAGCCTCTTTCAGAATCTAATCAAACTGTTGTGGGGAAGATAAAGTTTGACTATAATTTTCTGGAAAATACTCTTTAAATGGTTCCAGTCACACTTTTCTACCTGATGTCTTTCTTCAAGCTATTTTGATTCATTATTATTCTCATTTTCATGCTCATTTTAAAGAACCAAGCGAATGTGTCCTTCACACCAACTCTTCAGTGCCCAGTTACGTGTGGGCACACAGGAAGAAAAGCAGACAGCGAGCAGCTGACGCATACTTACAAAGCCCAGGCATGAAGTGAAGATCCACATCCTACAAGGAGTGCACACAAGAGGGTGAAATCCCAAACCCTAGCAAAAAAACTAGTGGCCACAGGGCAAAGAAAAATGCTTACTCCAGGATCTTGCAGCATGTGGATTCTGGCACAGAATCTTAAGAATGTTGCATGTCTATGGATTTGTTTGCAAAATATTATGTAGAAGAAATATGCCTATAATACTGGTAACATTAACTTGTTTTCTTTTTACCTTATAATAAGGAATAAAGTATTGAAGATCACAAGTCCACACGTAGGAGAGATTTCTCTTTCTCATGTAGGAGGTAAGCCAAGAAGTTACTTGGCACCAGGCCAGCAGGAGGAAACAGGGACAAAAAAAAAAAAAAAAAAAAAAAAGAATGAGAGTGGAGGTAATTGTAGCACTTATTTGGATTAGATGCAGATCATCGATGAACTGGTTTGCTACTTGTTTTCTCCTAAGGGAAATCTGCCTTTCCCAGCTTTAATTTAATCATGGGAAAAATATATCAAGTATTGATTATAACTGGAAACTGAAGTCTTCTACAAGCATGTACACATTAACACTATCGCTCAGACATGACCTGGAAGAAATCCTCTATTTGCCTCTCTTCATCCTGATTCCCACTTCCTCTAACAGATTGTCTCATCCAGAACAGCATGTTCAAACTTGGAAACATCAGGTTTGGTGATGAAAAAGTCCAGGAGGAATTTCTTAGAACCATTAAATTTATGTTGCTTGTAATGCTAAGCATAACTACGACATGTCTTCCACGAAAGCAGAATACAATAAAGTCTCTAAGGAGCTACTGTATAACAACACTGATTTCAATTTATTGCAGTTTTAAAATAATATTCCAGTCAAGTCTAAAAGTAGGAGAATTTGTCAGAAACACTCGTGAAAATCCTAAAATGGAGCTGCTTGTTCATAACCCTTGAGAAATAAAAGAAAAGAAAGAAGTGACACACATCTACAATGCACTAGATTGCAAAACAGGAATAGAAAATCAATGGATGGAAGACTTCTAAAAATGACCAACCCTCTGCCGCTTCCTCCATGCCTGCTCACCCGAGGCCACGATCCCTGCCCTTCAGTCTTCTGTTCCAGATCACACCGATGTCACATTTTGAAACTGATCAGTATTAGGGAAAGGCAATACATAGTTTCACTTCCCTGAGAAATTTCTCAAGATTTCAAAAATTTCCCATTCTACTTTGAAATTAATTCAGATCTTTCAGAGAAGAAGTACCAGTGAATGCCTTTGCCACACGCCTATGTTATAACAGTATGTACTATATAATAACCCCTAACTCATTTAGAGAGGCAGAAGTTTAAAACCCTGACCTGAGTCAAGAACAGGCATTTGAAACCGAGTCAGTTCGCCTCCAAATGTTGGCAATTTGAGATGAACGGCCTTTCTCCTTTTGATCAGAAATTCACCTTTGTCACAAACAGTACCCCTGCTCTGATGAAAAGATAGCTTTGTGTATTGAAATCTTCTGACAAAGAAACATTACCAATTACCTGCTCTCATTCCTCGTTATGATCAGCCATCTTTCATCTCTGATTGCATGAGTTGCCTGACATCTCTCTGACAAAACAGTTAATTCATTATCCCTTGCTTGCTGCCTGTCTGCTGCTCACTGACCAGTGTCCTGCCAGGGTATAAACCTCATACAACTATAGGCTCTCACTTGTAAAGCTGTTTTGTTTACAACCATTATTTTTAAATATAGAAACATTTTCATTTTTGTGATGCTGTTTCATTTTGCAGATCATACAATATGACTTTTTTTTTTGCTATATCTGTATCTCTATGTATCTGCAAGTCCCCAAACTCTTATACCAAGTGCAAAGAAAATCCAACCATCGTTCCAGAACCTCGTTCTTTTGAGCAAAACACCAACGTGTGACATCTCCTTGCTTCACTGAAGACATTAAATGGCTTAGCATTTCTAGTTAGACTAAATCTATCTTTGCACAGTCTGTTTTTATACACAGGTTCTACTTGATCGGGAAAAAACATGGATTAACAGCTTTATGCCTAAACCTGTAGTTGCAGAAAGTGATCCCTACAGTCAGTAGGAGATGCCTGCCAAGCCTCATCTACAACAAAAAGGTAGTAAGAGAGTCAGTTTCCGCTAATCCTTGCATCCCAAATATAAACAGACAGGAAAGTTTATGAATCCAGACTACAGCTGAAGGCTCCCTCTCTAGTGATTTAAGTTCTTTCACGATGCACAATCTGTAGATCTCCCGTTTTGACCATACTGCTATAAGCAGAGGGTGTGAACACAGCCTGGAAGCATCTCCTTGCTTGGAAGTATCTCCTAGCTTGGGCTTATTGTCATAGAAACTGGGCTAGAATCTCTCCAACTACTTTGTCAATATTTCTCTCTTTATGCAGACTGAAGGTCAGGTCACTGCGCATCTTTGCAAAATAATGCTCCTAGAAGGTGGTCTGGATGGACACAAATTTTATGACAAAGTAGTGTTTTTATCTTTTTCTTGTCTCCTGGGCCAGAAACTCTACTGTCATTAGCCTGCACTATTTGCTGTTTGTCCTGGGTCCAGCTGGGATA